>NC_066870.1:27095518-27202324 GCF_022985175.1 Labeo rohita
AGCTTCTGGCAACAACCTCATTTGATGGACAGGTGGAGGTATGGGATATAGCGAGTGGTTGCAGGTAATTTTTTGTCCAACTCGAATGTACAATGTATTTAGCAAAACAAAAAAAAATCAAAGATGACTAACCTTTGAAAAATATTCCATCACTTTCAGAACTGCCCACATGAATGCCCACTCCAACAGCATCACAGGATGTGATGTCAGTCCAGACAAAAACTATTTGCTACTGTTTCACTAGACTTAAACTTGAAGGTAAAACCAAGAAAAAACTAAATTTAATTTTAAAATAAGCTGTTTTGAAGTATTTATCATTTACATGGCTGTACTCAGGTGTGGTCAGTGCAGAAGAGCACAGAGGTGGCCTCTTTCACGAATCCCTCCCCCTTAACTGTGTGAACTTTGACCTTGAGGGTCAGCTTGTGGCAGTGGGATGCTGGGATGGAGCTGTTCGCTTGTGGAACTGGCTTGAACAAAAAAATATATGGTGAGGAATGACTTTAAAGATATGTTATTATGCCTTCTATACAAAAACTTGATTTTCCTTCTCAACTTTTTTTTCCTATTTAGACTCTGTTGGGTCATCAGAGTTCGGTGCGGAGTCTGTCTTTCTCTCCCTGCTCGTCCATATTGTGCTCAGGCTGCCTGTCAGGAGAAGTGCGGCTCTGGTCGGTTCCAACAGGTGCTTGTGTGGGCAGTTATCATGCTCACCGTGGCTCTGCGCAGTCACTAAACTTCCTGCAGGGAGGAAACCTTTTGCTGAGTGCTGGACATGACAGTGTGGTGAGGAATATGATCTGACAGTCTTTATTTCCAGTTGTTTTTGCATCCTAAAATGCTCAGTATTGATTGAGTTATTTTTTGTCTAGGTTCATGTATGGTCTGGTGGTCTTGGGCAAACTGTTGCTGTCCTAGGAGAAGAAAAGGTACTTTCATGTTCTTAAATTAAATTGCTACTTTTAATATTTTTACTGCTTGTACTACTATGAAATACATTCTGTAATGAATCCAGCCTGAACTGCATGACTTATAGACTCCAAGCAGACTTTATAAATAATCTTTGTCTCTGTTGGTCTTTGAGCAAGAATGATTTTAAACCTTCAAAGATGTTAATTAATCATCATTTGCAGATACCAACATTGCAAAAGCAAAAGCGCACCAGACGTGGAAATGAAGATAAAGCTAATGCTCTGTGTGTGGCTGTAGCCAATGGATATGCTGCTGTGGGCTACCATGGAGATGGTGTCAAAATGTTCAATTTGAAATCAGGTAAATAAACATTTACATCCAACATGCTCATGTCATCCTATTTCAAGATATACTCAGGCTCACCTTCTCAAACTGCTTCTCAATAACCATATTAAACAGAATAAAGTGCAACTTTACAAGCAGAACTCATCACAAAATGCTTTGTACTGTAGGAGAGAAGGTTTGGGCCAGTGAGGACCTCCCGGTGTCCATGCTCTGCCTCATGTGGATGGAGGACAAAGAGACAGAGCTGCTGCTGTCAGGGGGCATGGATCACCGTCTCAGGGTCTGGGAAAGGCAAGGAGAAAACCTTGTGTCGATAGGATCTTTTGGTGCGCAGAAGGGACCTATTCTCGCCCTGGCTCAAAACTCCACCTGCATGGCTTCTGCGTCTGGTCAGTGTACATAAAATATTTTGCATTCTCATTTTAATATGTTTTTACATTTAGTTTACCTTTTCAATCTATTTTCAACATTTAGATTACTTTAAGACCAATAAGTTTTGTTTAAAATGCAGTCTTTAGACTAAAGATAATAATAACAATAAATTAACACTGTAAAATGCAATTTTTTTTAAATCAGTGGTTTCTAGTTTTTAGAGGTTTATTCTAAATATTTTTAAAGATATTCTTATTTAAATATTTGTATTATATATCTGCCATTTTTAGTATGTTATTTTTCATCTGCTAAATGCATGCATATTTAAAACTATATATGTTAAATGCATACATCTTATTCTTATTTTATTTACATTTTTTATTTAAAATGTAATTTTGTTTCAGATGACTTCACTATTGCTCTGTGGTTGAAGAATACATTGACTTCTAAGCCCTGGATTGACCCTAAGGCGATGTGTATTTTGAGAGGTCACAATGGAGGGGTCACATGCCTTGCCTTCAGTCCTAATGGGAAGGAGTTGCTGTCAGGAGGGAAAGATCAGGTACTTGCTTCCCTCCTATTCATTACTAAAAGAAATGGAAGAAAACAGACAATTTCTGTCACACTCAATTTTGTCACAATCTCATCCAACAGGCTTTAATGATATGGAAGGTAAACGCTTCTCCTCCAGTTCTTTCCCAATGCATTTCCAATTGCCATGGAGACTGGATTACAGGATGTGCCTGGACATCATCTGCTGTGGTGAGAAAGCATTTATAAAGTGCTTTTTAATTTTGTAAACATTTTGTGAACATGTAACTGAAGGCAATATCTCTCTCACACCTCAGCTTAGCTGTTCGAGTGACTGTAAGCTGCGGTTGTGGGATATCCAGACAGGACGTTTGCTGAGAGAGATCCTCTCTAGTTCATCTTTGAGCACATTGTGCCTTTGGGTAAGGCAGTTGCCAAATGTGTTGTGTTGCAAAGACATAAAAAAGTGGAACCTGTTTATATTCATGTACTTTTTAATATCTTCAGGAGGATTATGTAATGGCAGGCTCTACAGATGGACTGCTGATGGTTTGGAAGTGGGAATCAGGGGTAGACATCACCAGGATCCAGGCCCACAAGTCACGTCTCAATCACTGCACTGTTGTTTTTCAGTCAGGTACAGAGACTGATACACACATGTACACACAAACAATTGCCTGATATCTAAATATAGCTATGTATCTTGCTTACACAGAAAAAAAAGAAATTCTTAGCAAAATATTTTTTGCACACAGATCTGGAAAACAATTTAAAATTAGAAGACTTAATGGTAGCTTCAGCATCAGAAGATGGAACTGTTAAACTCTGGCATCCATTGCAGGTAACAACTCAGTTATATCCAATTCATGCTGTATAATATAATGTTGTGATGCCTTAATATTAACATCTGCAATTTGTGGTTATTGGCCATAAAATGAAAATAATTCTCATTCGTTTGGGCCAGAATGTTAATATCAGAACATTTCTAATTTATTCTTGAAAATTATGTTTTCATAGGTACAGCATTATAACACTCTGCATGGTCACAGTGCAGAAATCCAAGCTTTAGTGTGCAAAGAGGCCGGACTGTCAGAGTTTCTCACTGTCTCGGTGGATCGTTCCCTCAGGTCATGGAGCGTCACCACAGCAATGGGTATGGCAAAATGATCAAAAAAGCAGAATCTAAATTGATGCAAAAAATCAGTGGCAACATATAAGCTTTTTTGTATACATTAATCCACAGAAACCCCTCGCTGCCAGAAGGGCAGTGTCAGAGCTGTGTGCTTCCTGGGTACTGGTGAACTCATGGTGTGTGGTTATGATACAGGCAGACTGGAGATATGGCATCAAAATTCAATGGTTTACTGGAAGAAGGTAATCATGGGTTGGGAACTGACATTATTTTTTGTTGATCAGTTAGTGAAATGCAGTTTAAAAGCTCTTTACCCATTTTCAGTTGGAAATGTCTAAGTGTGTGTTGTTTGAAGGTCAGTGATGGCAGCGTATGTGCAGTCACTGGGATGCCGGACGATGAGCTGGCGGTGGGTTGCAGTGACTGCCCTGTGTGTATCTGGAAGCTGGAGCGGGACTCCAAGAAGAGCATTGTGGGGTACTGACTCTAAAGTCTTAAACACATTGCTAAAAATTGCCATTTTGAACCAAGAATGTGTGTGCATATATACAGTGGCATGTAAAAGTTTGGGAACCCCTTGAAGAATCTGTGAAAATTTGAATAATTAGAAAAAAAAAGAGAGAGAATACAAAATGCATGTTGTTTTTTATTTAGTACTGTCCTGAGTAAGATATTTTACATAAAAGATGTTTACATATAGTCCACAAGACTATTGAAAATATTGATAAATTATTTAATTTAAAAAAAGTGAAAACTTTTTAAAAGTGAACTACATTTGTACTACATTTGTCTTCTGGGAAACATGCAAGTATCTTCTGTTATGGAGATCTTCATCCTGTTCAAAAGTTTTCAACCCCCAGCTCTTAATGCATCTTGTTTCCTTCTGGAGCATCAGTGAATGTTTGAACCTTTTTTAATAGTTGTGTTTGAGTCCCCCAATTGTCATCAGTGTGAAAAGATGAATCATAGATCATAGAATCAAAAGAATCTGGAAAACCAAAGAATCTGCAGGACCTGGCTCAGTTTAACTGTTCAGAACAAACAAGGAACTCATGAACAACCATCACAAAACAAAAGAACAGACTTAGATCATCCAGGTAACCACAAACAGTATTAAAGGAGAAGTCCACTTCCAGAACAAAAATGTACAGATAATGTACTCACCCCCTTGTCATCCAAGATGTTCATGTCTTTCTTTCTTCAGTCGTAAAGAAATTGTTTTTTGAGGAAAACGTTTCAGCATTTTTCTCCATTTAATGGACTTTAATGGTGTCCCGCGTTTGAACTTCCAAAATGCAGTTTAAATGTGGCTTCAAATGATCCCAAATGCGGTTGTAAACAATCCCAGCCGAGGAAGAAGGGTCTTATCTAGTGAAACGATAGGTTATTTTCATAAAAATAATAAAATATATATACTTTTTAATGTCAAACGCTCGTCTCGTCTTGTCTTCTTCAGCCTGAACTGTTTTTTTCCGGTTCATGACAGTTAGGGTATGTCGAAAACTCCCTGCTAATGTTCTTCCTCAACTTTAAAATCGCTGTTTTCCTTTTTTTGTTAAAACTGTTTGATTTTCTTTGCATGTTCACTTTGCAAAGACTGGGTCGGTACTTCTACAGCGATGTAGGGTGATTTTGAAATGATTTTTGAAGTTTAGGGAGAAAATACGATGTGAGTTTTTCGACATTCCTTAACTGTCTTGAGCCAGAATACACAGAGTTCAGGCAGAGCAAGACAAGACGAGCGTTTGAAATTTAAAAAGTATTTAAATTGTATTATTTTAATGAAAATAACCGATCGTTTTGCTAGATAAGACCCTTCTTTCTTGGCTGGGATGCATTTTGGAAGTTCAAACTCAGGGCACCATATCAGTCCATTATATGGAGAAAAATGCTGAAATGTTTTCCTTTATGACTGAAGAAATAAAGACATGACCATCTTGGATGATAAGGGGGTGAGTACATCATCTGTACATTTTTGTTCTGGAAGTGGACTTCTCCTCCTTTAAGAACCAAGGGTTCCTGAACTTTTAAAAGGGGTTATTTGAATCATTTTAGCAATTTTTTTTGTTTTGTTTTGTGGACTATATGTAAACATCTTAAATGAAAAATATCTTACTCAGGACTGTACTAAATAAAAAATGACATGCATTTTGTATGATCTCTCTTATTTTGTTAAAATTATTCACCTTTACACAGATTCTGCAAGGGGTTCCCAAACTTTGCATGCCACTGTATCAGTTTTTGAAAAAGCATTTTGCTCTTGAATTCACTAGTGTAATCACAGGTATAATATTATTATTTGTTAATCCATAATATTGGATACCTTTTGGATTGGATCACTTAATCTTAAAAAGCTAATAATACTATTTATAGTATTGTAATTTACTTCTATTATTAAATTAATCTTTAATAATATTTATAATTTACTTCTATTATTAAATTAATCTTTAAACTCAAAATGAATTGCCATTTTAATACTGCCAAAAATACGCTTTACATTTCACTGAAATTTTTCAAAATGATTGAATGTTTTTATTGTAGTATAGATTTTTAGTATCTGCCTTTTTAATTTGTTATTATTATTTTATTTTGTTCCAGGCTTAGCAAGGTGTCTTCATACAATACCATGGTTCCTGTGAGTTTTTTGTTCTACTGTGGCAGTCTGTTTGGAGTATATACAGATGGAAGAGTCGTTGATGTGTTCTCTACCTGCAACAGGACCAAAGAAGCTTATGCGTAAATAAACACCACATTTTTTGTTAAGCATTTTTCCATGCAAGGTGGCACATGCGACGGTGCATAGTGAATAATAACATTCCTTCACTGGGTAATAAAAAGTAAATGTACAGTATGTGTGTTTCATTGTAGCTGGCAAAATGATGTACGTCCTCTCGGCGTGATGGCGAATGATAGCAAGAGCTTTTGGCTGTTGGGACAGAAACAGGGTGTTCTGTATGTTGGCCTCCTTGTAAGTTCATCATCTGTCATTATTATGTGATACTGACATTGTGAGAACTGTTATAATAATCTGAAATGATCTGTCTTTCAGTTGTCTGTGAATCCAAGTGGGTCAAGCTTCCATTTATCCTTTTGCGATGATGTGATGGGTAAGAGGCCTCATGAGTTAGAGGCAGAGGAGGAAAGGGAGGAGAGAATGGAGGAGGAGCAGCAGCAGGAGGAGGAGAAACAGCAGCAGGAGGAGCAAGAGCAGCAACAGGAGGAGGAAGAGCAGGAGGAGGAGGAGCAGCAGCAACAGGAGGAGGAAGAGCAGGAGCAACAGGAGGAAAAGCTGAGTGAGGAACAGCGGAAAGAGAGGCAAATTGCAATCCAGAAGGCGGCGCAGATCAGTACCTGGATCACATCTGCAGCAATGCAGAACGGTACACTTGTTTTAATTTACACAGTTAAAGAATTGATTTGTCAGGACATATAAAAAACACGAAGGGAGCTGTCTGTTAAGTGCACTTGTTTTATTCCTCATGAACATAATTAAAGAAGAAGTACACTTCCAGAACAAAAATTTACAGATAATTTACTCAACCCCTTGTCATCCAAGATGTTCATGTTTTTCTTTTCTCAGTCGTAAAGAAATTAAGTTTTTGAGGAAAAAAAATCAGGAATGTTCTCCATATAGTGGACTTCTATAGTGCCTGTGAGTTTGAATTTCCAAAATGCAGTTTAAATGCAGCTTCAAAGGGCTCTAAACGATCCCAGCTGAGGGTCTTATCTACCAAAAATGCTTGTCTTGTCTAGCTCTGCGTGAAGTTAGGGTATGTCGAAAAACTCCCATCTCATTTTCTCCTCCAACTTCAAAATCATCCTACATCGCTGCAGTACCAACTCAGTGTTTACAAAGGTGAACGTGCAAGGAGGGTTAAACACCCTTTACAAAACAAGGTAAAACAGCAATGTAGGATGATTTTGAAGTTGGAGAAGAAAATGAGATGGGAGTTTTTCGACATACCCTATCATGAACTGGAATGCACAAAGTTCACGCAGAGATAGACAAGATGAGCATTTGAGGTTAAGAAGTATATAAATTGTACTTTTTTTTTTTTTTTTTTTTTTTTTTTTTTTTTTTTTAGAAAATGACCGATCGTTTCGCTAGATAAGACCCTTCTTCCTCGCCTGGGATCGTTTAGAGCCCTTTGAAGCTGCATTTAAGCTGCATTTTGGAAGTTCAAACTTGCAGGCACTGTAGAAGTCCACTATATGGAGAACATTCCTGAAATTTTTTCTTTAAAAAATGTAATTTCTTTACGACTGAAGAAAGAAAGACATGAACATATTGGATGACAAGGGGTTGAGTAAATTATCTTGAAATTTTTTGTTCCTGGAAGTGAACTACTTATTTAAACGTTTAAGTTGCATTCAAAATATTTAGTCAGATTACACTGAATGTAACTCTGAATGGCCGTCAGTGAAGAAAGTTATTTGGTTGATTTTAAGTCATGTTGTTGTATTTCTACAGACTTTTTTGTGTGTGGTGATTGTAAAGGGAACATGTGGTTCAACCAGCCTCCTAATCTGTCCTCCTGGACTCAAAGAAGACCGGCAAGTATCCTTATATATCTCTCAGAGATATAATGATCGTATGTCAATCATGCAGTCATGCATTTCTCATAAACTGTGTCTGACTGGTCTGTAGGCACACACAGATAAAGTGAGTGTACTGAGGCTTACCGAGAACCTCATCATCTCAGCGTCTTATGACAGAACTGTTAAACTGTGGGACAGACACACTAAGAAACAGGTATTTTTATTTTAAAGTGCTTTTATGCACGGTGTGTATACCAGTGTTTATTCCATTCTGTTTCTCATTCATTTTCTGAATTTCGCAGCTGGGCATGTTTGTGTGTGGAGGCCCTGTCAAGGTGCTGGAGGTGAACCCATGTGACCCCAAGAAATTTGTTTGCGGTGATACGCAGGGTCAGCTGTACTTCCTGTCTTGGAAAGGTTGATTGCTTGAACATCAGTCAAAGGACACACTCACTTGTTGCATGTCATTATTCATAAATCTTTTTTTTCATCATGTGTAATGTTGAATTCTGCACATTTTCATTGTAATTTACACGCAATGAACATTTTGCACTAATGATACAATTGCCTTAACACTAGTAAGCTGTTCTTTTTTTTTTTTTTTTTTTTTTACCTTTGGAGAAATAAAAAAAAAATCCCCGTTTATTGAAATGGCATGAGTTTGTACTGTTGCCAACACTTGCTAGATCTACAACTACAAAATTAAATTGTATTGGTTGCATGTTAGTGTGAAAAAAAAAAAAAAAAAAAAAAAAAAAAAAAAAAAGAAAGTCACACTCAAGATGTTTGATCTGGAGACCCCATATTGAAATAAATGGGGAAATTATAAAATGTATACTTTTCTTTTTTAATTGGTCGAATAAAATCACTAAATCAATGCAGAACACAAAATACACAAAATGAAGTGGCAACCCTTCCACTCATCCACAATGTGGAACACTTTTGGTTGCACACACACAAAATGAATTAGGAATTTTCCATAAAAAGTTGTTTTTTTTCCACACCTATTTTTTTTATTTTATTTAAAATGTATTTACATACATTTAAAAAAATATCATAAATCCTCCCAAATGTAGAGTAAAAACATTGTTTTTGTGTTCTTTTTTTTTTATTTGACAGTCACTTGATTATATATTCAGTTACATTAAGTAAATTTAAGGATTGTACATCCTTTATGTATAATCCCCCCCTTTTTTTTTTTAATGGTCTGCAAGTTCACATGGGAAAAAGCAGATGTCCACAGAATGTGCTGTGATGGTGTTGTCCATTGTCAAAAATCCATTGTCCAGGATAGAGATTTACCTTCACTTGATCCCCTTCTTCTAGCAACAGAGAAACTCCATTTGAAGAGCTGATAAAACCGCCTACTTGATGTGCATGTGTAGAAATTATGTGCTGGTTATTTTTAAACAGGCCTGCAGTAACGGCTCTCTGTTTGTTTCCAGAGGCCTTGGAGAAGACCCTGAAAGCATACGCTCCCCTCACAGGTGCTGTGAAAATTCCTGTAACAGACAGTGGTTAACTAGATACATTCAAATGAGAGTGTTATAGAAAATCCCACAGATACTGTACATTCACACTATATGAACTGATTCACCTGTGTTTGGATTATAGGCGTTCCCAGTATTCAGGAAGACGTGTTTGTAAATCAGAGTGTGTAAACCATTATGAAAGGGTCCAACACTTTTTGGTCCAAAAGAGGTCAACAGAGAGGCTGAGAAAGCCACTTTAGAAGCTAAAACATAAACCTAAAAATTAATTACAAATTATCTCATTACATGTACACTTATCATTTAAGACTTTGCATTGCACAAAAAGGCTGCATTTTTTTTCTTTTTTAAACAGTAATATTGTAAAATATTATCATTTTAAAATGTTATTTATTTCTGTAATGGCAAAGCTACATTCTCAACAGCTGTTACTCCAGTCCATTTGACATGATTCTTCAGAAATCATTCTAACATTGATTTGGTGCTCAAGAAATATTCTGTATTATAATTATTATTATCACATTTGAAAACAGTTGTGCTGTTTAATATTTTTGCGAAAAACTGTTTTATAGCCTTTTCAAAGTGATTTGATTTGCAAATTATAATTCGTTACCCTGATTCTGCTTTATTAATTCATCCATTTTTATCTTTGTGCCAGTCGTTGTATCATACAAAATCTTCAGTTCTTTTGCTTGTTCTAAAATAATAATAAAAAAACTGTTTAGTGAATATGGACAGTAAATTAAAGCTGAACAAATATATAGATTCTCCTTAGCCTTTGTCACCCGTGATATCAATTTAACTTTATTTCTAAATATTTCAGTACAGCAATATGGTTTCATAAATATACAAATTATTGCAGTTTATTTTAAACTGGCATTTACAGTGTGTAGGATCCTGGCATGTTACCTTCGTTCTCTATTTTTAGTCGTTCCATTTCCTTCTCCATCTTTTTTTCCATTGTGGTTATTTTCCCTAGTTCTTCAAGGATGTTTATGTCTGGTGAAAATAAATCATCTGCTGGTATAGCCTACACATTGAGCATTAATTGCACTTTCAGTTGTTAAACTGAATCAACTGAACTCTTCTTGTTCTTTTAGAATCCTTAACAGAGCAATGCCTTGCGTAAACTGTCCAATAGACTTTTGACTACAGAAGCAATATTTAAACTATGCACTTACCAGGGCCGGAAATGAACTAAAATGCCCCATAAATTCATAACAAAGGGGCAAAAAATTAAAGAGGCTGCACGATTAAACAATATATTACGGTTTAGTTGGAATGTGAACACAATATGGACACTATAACGTTACTACAAAGATGTGTTGGATTTATATTATCACAGCTTTCTAATTTGCATTCACGTGAATGTTCTCAGTCAGGAATATTTTTTCCGATTATTCTGACAGCACATGATTGCAGTATAATTTAACTAGCGATCACATGTGTTGATTATGCTTCCTACGTCCATTTCAGCATCAGTGACGGCTCAGGCATTTAAGTGGCACCGACATGAGGCACCGAAATCTGCCTTCTTATTCGTCCAGGTACATACTGGTTATATAAGGGGTTTTGGTACCCAACGCTATGTGACATCAGTGGTTTAACTGTAATTTTCTGAAGCTAACAACTTTATTCATAACTTTATTCAAAGATTTCTTCTCTCCCGGGCCTGTCCTCTGCCATTATCTGAACCCTAAACACCTTTTGTCAAAAAAAGCCGGTATTGTACACTTTTAAGGCATCACGAGTTCACCTTTTACTGCAGAAGCCGACAAGCGCCCTTGTTTGTGAACAGAAGCGGATAAGTCCATTTTAGCGAATCAGCGCGCTGTATTCAGGTCAGGTGACAAGGCTGGCAGTCACAATAGGTGCGTTCGACTTCATGCGGCGCTGCGCAGACCGATCGGCGGCTGACTTGAAGTAGTGCATGCCGGTGTTCTGACAATTTGTGCTACCCTGTCAGATTTTGCTACCTCCCATTAAAACAGATGGTAGCATAATTCGACAGCGAAAAATGCTACCTATCAGATTTTGCTTCCAGCATGATATTAATATTGTGTGAGGCTTTATTAACGTGTACACCTACCCCAACCCTAAACATAACATTACAGTATGAAAAACACAGTGTTGGTAGCACAATCTGACAGGTAGCATTATTTGTTAAAACACCTGTTAGAAATTTTGTCCGACTTGAACTGGCGCCGACGCCACGTGACGTTCACGTGTGGCATCAAAGTAACGCGAGAGCGTTTCTATGGGATTATTTTTGTGCCAATAAGAATGAACGTAACTTTATAAAACTGAACGTAACTTTCCAAGAAACGATCAAAAATATGCCACTGCAAAAGAAGAAAAACACAATGAAAATGAAAAAATGAACTCAGTCGGACGAATTTAACATGCTCTTCAAATATGCTTCATTCTTTGTTAATGATTTTCAAAGAATCGTTTTCGCGAATCATGGATTCTGAATGCGTTGCCACAGCTTTCGCTTACGCTTTGCAAATTTGCGTTTGCTGTTTTGGCACAAACCTCTCGTGGGGGCGGGCTTAACAACGATCTACTCTGATTGGCTAATGAGCTTTTGATGGACAGTTGCTCTCTGACCTGGAAGCACGGACGGAACGTCAGTGGCGCACATATTGGAAAGTTGTTGCGGTGTGCAATACGTCGTGCTTTGTTTATATTAAGTATTAATGTTATTAGTATTTCACCTACGGTCGTCTCTTAGTTTCTAAAGATGAGCTCCCAGCAGAGACACGGAGCAGCATCATCTTCCACCTCAGCTTGTCCCTCAGGGCAGCTTGAAGTAAGTTCGTGTTGCTAAAGTAACGTTAATCAATAACATCGATAAAAGTTTTATTCATGTACAGTGTGCAACAGTTCTGATATTTTCTATAAACAAAGCACGACGTATTGCACCACTGACGTCACCGTCCGTGCTTCCAGGTCAGAGAGCAACTGTCCATCAAAAGCTCATTAGCCAATCAGAGTAGATCGTTGTTAAGCCCGCCCCCACGAGAGGTTTGTGCCAAAACAGCAAACGCAAATTTGCAAAGCGTAAGCGAAAGCTGTGGCAACGCATTCAGAATCCATGATTCGCGAAAACGATTCTTTGAAAATCATTAACAAAGAATGAAGCATATTTGAAGAGCATGTTAAATTCGTCCGACTGAGTTCATTTTTTCATTTTCATTGTGTTTTTCTTCTTTTGCAGTGGCATATTTTTGATCGTTTCTTGGAAAGTTACGTTCAGTTTTATAAAGTTACGTTCATTCTTATTGGCACAAAAATAATCCCATACGTTTCGAGAACAGCCGGCTTGCTCAGCCAGCGCAGCATTTCAGGAGCGACTGCACCAGGCTGTGATGACGTCACAGCTTCTCATGATTGGCCACATTCACCACATGACGATGATCAGGAGTGTTTCGTGCTTCAATCCATATAATTGCATAACAAATCAATTTGCTGCCATTTCGTAAATAGTTTACGATCTTTTGACTGCAGTACATTTTTCCCCTTAAATTCTTTATATTGGATTTGTGCGTAAGTTTATTATTGTACTTATTATATACACATGTATTGCAATTAAAAAGTATTGTCATTCAGTGTTTTTTGTAGAACTGGGATAGATTCCAACAATTAAGGTTTACACGACTGTTGAACATGCAATATAAAAACTTATTTGTATTTGTACTATAAACACAAAACAAGTAGCTTACTCTCCAACAGCAATTACAGCTAATTATTTATTGTTTACAGAAGCCTAACATAACACCACTAAACAAAACATAATTTGATTAAGTATAAGCTTGATTTGTAAAACAGTATTTGTTCAGTTACTTTAAAATTAAATTATATAGCTTCCAGTTCATCTGCAATAGAGTAGGCAAACGCCACGTGATCTGCTATGTTTGAGGAAGCAACGAGATCACCAACGTGTCCGACTTGACGGCTCCGTTTTCAGCTCCTCCCCGACTGCTTTCGGCTAATCTCGCCGATCGGTCTGCGCAGCGCAGCATGAGCTCGAACACACCTTTTTGCTGCATTCACGCCATATCGTAATTACCGTAATTTCGAGATGACAACATGTGACGTTCTACTCGGAGCTGTTCACGTCCTCAGAGTCGGAATTATGCTTTTTTATGGCAACACTATCAACGCCTAAAGAGAGCCTGTGTGGGTCAGGTGGTACAGCGGTCATGTGTTACAAGTCGTAGCTCTCAGAAGACTCCCAGTTGTTATTACCATAGACATAATAGACATAATAGACTCTCTATATATGTCTATGGTTATTACGAGTTCTACGAGGACGTGAACGCTTTTTACAAGTTGAAATCCCGTAATTACGGGAATTCCGATATGACGTGAACGCACCTATAGGCCATTCTCAAACGGAAGGCTCGCATCTGCAGGCGGCATACGTCATCAAGCCTGGTTTATTTCAGTTAACTGAGCATTACATTCGCGAGTCATAAGCATATTACGACAATTCACGGATACAGCTCTGACCGGAAAATTGTTCTACCTATTGGATTGTGTTTTTTTTAACGTCTACACCTACCCCAACTCTAAACTTAGCCCTTACTATAATACAAACATAGTTTTATTGTTGTACAGTGTGACAAAAATAACGTTAGATTGATGTGCGCATATCCAGTAGCTAGAGCTGTATTCCTTCTAGCTTTAACCGTGGATAACTGTTAATATTCTAAAATACGAATTTCTTTATGACATATGCGGCCTACAAATGCGACCTCCGCAGGATGCAGCCTTCAGTTTGAGAAACGGCCTTTGAAAAGACATGCTTGCTGAGAGGAGTTTCGTCAAAACCGACCAAAATTGATCAGGGAACCTTGTTAAAGCAGCACGTTACAATGGTAAGGCAAAGCTGTTCCTTGTGTTGCACAACCATACAGTCTATGATCACAACAACAAAGCTTGTCAGTTGTCTACTATACATTGTTAGCTTGTGAAATTACAAAGATTAAACGAGTGTTATTTTTTTTTTTTTTTTTTTGAAATGTGGAGTTATGTGCTTTTGCCAAAAAAAAAAAAAAAAAAAACCACTGTTGGAGTTATATAACTTTTAATATATAAAAAACATGCTTTCAATGATTAATTTTGGATGTTACCTGTATTAGTTATTATTATTATTATTATTATTATGTTATTATTATTTAAGCAAAACAACCCAAAAGCAATTTGATTGATATTACTTGGGATGTACAATAAAAACAACAACAACAACAAAAAAAAAAAAAAAAAAAAAAAAAACACATTATTTCTGAAAATAAATAAAACTGGAGTTATCTGGTTTTGCAAATAAACTCTTCAAATTATCTCACTATATTTACACTATAAAGTTAAAAAGATTGAGGTTGGTAAGTTTTATGTTTTCGAAAAGTCTCTTATGCTTGCCAAGGATGCATTTATTTCATTAAAAACAATAACAACAACAGTAAACACAATACATTTATGAAATATCATCATATAATATAAAAAAAAAACTTTATAATAAATGGTAATTTATTGGTAAAGCTGAATTTTCGACAGCTGAATACAGTTGAAAATGATTATGCTCCGTGCTAAATGAAAGCTTAAACATACATACATACATACATACATATATTTGCCATCAAAGTGTGTTTCTTCAATATGCAAAGGTGCTGATTAGTGAAACTTGTGTAGGTCTGATCACATGGGGAAAAGCAGATGTCCACTAAAGGTGCTGTGATGGTATTCATTGTCAAAAATAGAAAAAGTACGATAGAGAATTACATATATTTTATCTCCCTTTTCCAGCAAAAGAGAAACTCCATTTGAAGAGCCAATAAAACCACTCTTTTGGTGTACGTATGTGGAAATTACATGCTGGCTATTCCTAAACAGGCCTGCGGAAACACCTTTATCATCTTGACTTCCATAGGTCTTTGAGAAAACCTTGAATGCATACACTCCCTTCATGGGTGCTGTAAAGATTCCTGTATCAGACCAAAAAAAAAAAAAAAAAACTTCAGAATTATAAAAATATCACATTTACAGTATATGAAGTGATTTACTATACCTGTGTTTGAATTATAGGCATCTCCAGTATTGAGGAAGATGTGTTTGTAAATCAGGGTGCGTGGCCTGCTGTGTGGCCCATTAGAGGACGACAACGAAACTGAGAAAGCCACTTTTGAAACTAAGACATAAAATATGTAAATTAGATGACATTATTAGAAATGATTTAATTAGACTCATTTTTAAGGATTATCTTCAAAAAAGAAAATAAATGAAACTCTTTAGAAACAGTACTACCTTAGGGTTTCAAAGATTAAATGAATATATAAACATGAATGTAAATCACAAAATTCAACATTTAAATATCTAAATGTTTGTAACTAAGTTATAGCAGGCTTTTATATGGTAATGGTGTCTTAAATGAACCTGAACAATTATGAGTCTTATAATTGTTAATAAGCAAAATTGTCTCTTATGGTAGTACATATTTACTTTTATTTTGTTTTATTAGGTCATCCATTTTGATCTTTACATCATTTGTTGTCTCCACTTTCTTTGCTTGTGCTAAAATAATATTAATCTTTGATAGATAAGCACTAATTAATTTACAAAAAACATTTCTGTTGCCCAAATATGTGAGATTTGTAAATGACAAAACTGTAATCTGTTATATTACCGTCATTTTCTTTTATTAGTTCATCCATTTTGATCTTTGTGTCGTCCAGCTTCTTTGCTTGTGCTAAAATAATGAACAGCCATTGACCTTTTAGTGCATACATGGACAATGAACACTGACTAAATCACTTGAACAATGCACAGTGATCTGTTATTCTGTTAAGATGAAAGAAAAACTAGAAGCATTTTTGTGATTATTAATATGTTTAGGAAATTAATATAGCTTACTTTTAGTTTAGAATGGGTTTTGTTATTAAAATTTTTATACTTTATACAATAAAGTTCTCCGTAGGTATTTTCTTAAAAACACATTAATAAACAGTGTCACATTACCTGTATTTTCTGTTCTTAGTCGCTCCATTTCCTTTTCCATAGATTCAATCCTTGTTTCCATGATCTTTATTTTTCCCAGTTCTTCAATGATGTTTATGTTTGGTAAAAATAATTCATCTGCTTGTATAGCCCATATATTGAGCATAAAAACTGTTGGAAAAATCAACATTATCGATTGCTCAGTCACTTTTTAGCGATGTATCTGTAACAACATCAGGCAGGATACAAGCAGGCAAGCAGAGGTTTGTGGCTCAGTTGTCAAAGGTTTTATTAACCCTTGTGCATCCTTAGGGCCATTTTGGGGGGGGCTGTGTTAATGCAAACAGCATATATTTAGCCAAAATTGCATATTTTTTTTGGAATTGTGTCATAAATCTGGAATTGTGTCATAAATCTTCATGTCTTTCTGTCTTCAGAAAAGAAATTAATGTTTTTTTTTTTTGTTTTTGTTTTTTGACAGACATTTTGTCCTCTGAGGACCTCTGTGCAACTTTCTTAAAATTGACACACAAGGGTTAAATGAAAACAGCAAAACAAAACGGCAGGAAATTACTTCAGGGAAACAAGTAGACTAAATATGAACAGCTTAACCAGGAATTTGGACAGGAACATAAAACAGGAAAACAGGGAAACACACACAAAAGCTACAACTACAACAACTAATTGAACATTGCTGCATAAAAGGATCTGATTTCTTAAAAAGGAATCATTGCACATTGAGATTTATATGTGTTTAATTTATTATTATTATTATTATTATTATTATTATTATTATTATTTTGTCCAACCCTTCTTTTCCATAATGTTCTTCTATAAGTCCAGTTGGATCAAGGTCTCTTTATTGATGCTCCATGAAAGTACAATTCAAGATCAGTGACTGCAGAAAACCATAAAAGAGCTTGTTTTGATAATGGAATAATGTGACACCCAGAGTTTGCTATTTTGAGAAAACGCTTGACTGTGGCATTCTTTGGCATAGTAACACGCATGTTGATATTGTAACATTGGTAATTGGTTACAAGGTCATCATGTCAACATGTCAACTTCCTGTTTTGGAAAGCTTAATTTCCTGAACATCAGTCACTTGTTGCATGTCATTATTTGTAAATTCATAATCTTTAATCTTTTTTTTTCCCATCAGTTCTGCACATTTTCATTTAGTTTTACATGCATCACCCATTTTGCACTAATGATACTACTTAAAATTTCTTATGCCATGATATGAAGAATATATTGCATTGATTTTATTATTTAAATTTGACAGCCACTTGATATATATATATATATATATATATATTGTGTGTGTCAAATAAACTCATAAATTGATTTTTTTTAAGGGTTGTACATTCTTTATGTATAATCCTGCACACTACCAATACTTGCAAAAGTATTAAAAAATGTTATTATGTTTCAATCTTATGACCTTCATCGTGTCCTTCATCCTGATGAAGGTTATGAGAACGAAACGTTGTAAATAAAACTTTTTTGGACTTTGGTCTTTGTCTCCTGCGCACCTATCCATTGCCTTCAAGTGTGCAAGGATTGATTGTTAATTGACATTCTTTATGTATAAAACGTTGTTTGTTTTGGATGAATAGTCGTCTGCAAGTTTCACATGAGGAAAAGCAGATGTCCACTGAATGTGCTGTGATGGTGTTGTCCATTGTCAAAAATCCATTGTCCAGGATAGAGATTTACCTTCACTTTATCCCCTACTTCTAGCAACAGAGAGACTCCATTTGAAGAGCTGATAAAAAACTTGTTTGTTCTGCATATGTAGAAATTATATGCTGATCATTTTTAAACAGGCCTGCGGTAAGGCCTCTCTGTTGGTTTCCAGAGGCCTTGGAGAAGACCCTGAAAGCATATGCTCCCCTCACAGGTGCTGTAAAGATTCCTGTATTGGACAGTGGATAATTAGATACATTCAAATAAGAGTGTTATAAAAAAAAATCCCACAAATACATTAACACTATATGAATTGGTTCACCTGTGTTTGGATCATAGGCATTTCCAGTATTGAGGAAGACGTGTTTGTAAATCAGAGTGTGTAAACCATTATGAAAGGGTCCAATGTTATGTGATCCAAAAGTGGTCAACAGAGAGGCTGAGAAAGCCACTTTAGAAGCTAAAACATAAACCTATACATTAATTACAAATGATCTCATTACATGTACATTTATCATTTAAAACGTTGAGGCTGGTATGTTTTTTTTCCCCCAAAACATTTCAAAAGTGGTTTTTAAAAGAATTCTCTTTTGCTCAGCAGGGCTGCATTTATAAAAAAAAAAATCAGTAATATTGTAAAATATTATAATTTTAACTGTTTTATATTTTAATCAATTTAAAAAAATTCTGTAATGGCAAAGCTACATTTTCAACAACTGTTACTCCAGTCTTTATCTGTCACATGATTCTTCAGGAATAATTCATCATATAACTTTATTTTGAATTGATCAGTAGAGCAGTATGGTTTCATAAATATCCTGGCACTTGTGTCATGTATGTAGGATCCTGGCATGTTACCTTCATTCTCCATTTTTAGTCGTTCCATTTCCTTTTCCATAGATTGTATCCTTTTTCCATTGTGGTTATTTTCCCTAGTTCTTCAAGGATGTTTATGGCTGGCGAAAATAAATCATCTGCTGGTATAGCCCACACATTGAGCATTAACTGAATTCTTGTTCTTTTATAGTCCTTAATAGAGCAGTGTCTTGCGTAAACAGTTCAATAGACTTTGGACTACAGAAGCAATGTTTAAACTATGCACTCACCAGGGCTGGAAATTAACAAGGGCTTGTGGTGTAATTGGCATGAAAAAGAAGTAAAATGCCCCATAAATTCAGGACAAAAGTGTCCCTGCACAGTTGAAATTAAATGTGAAAATGAATGAAAAGTGTCAATTCACGGAAATACATTTAGATTCACTCACACTGCATCAGATTGCTTTTACGCACAGTTTTGTTCAACATTGAGCCTTATAACAAATCAAACGCATCTCCTTTGAACTGAAAATGCCAGAGCATTTGTACGATAATTTTGACCTCTGTTCAATATATGATCAATAATGAAAAATGTATGATAATTTGCGACCCTGGACCACAAAATCAGTCTTAAGTAGCATGGGTATATTTGTAGCAATAGCCAACAATACATTTTATGGGTCAAAATGTTCCAGTTTTCTTTTATTCCAAAAATCATTATGATATTAGATAAAGATCATGTTCTATGAAGATATTTTGTAAATTACCTACTGTAAATATATAAAAACTTAATTTTTGATTAGTAATATGCATCGCTAAGAACTTCATTTGGACAACTTTAAAGGCAGTTTTCTCAATATTTTTATTTTTTACACCTTCAGATTCCAGATTTTCAAATAGTTGTATCTCTGCCAAAATTATCCTATCCTAACAAACCATACATCGATGGAAAGCTTATTTATTCAGCTTTTAAATGATTTATAAATATCAATTTAAAAAAACTGACCCTTATGAGTGGTTTTGTGGTCCTGGGTCACATTTCAGAATTTTGTGACACTTTAAATGATGGCCATAGTAATCATAGGGCGTCTATACTCATTAATCTAACGATAGCTGTGGATTCTATGTACCGTTATGATTTTGAAGAGAAAACAAATTAAGAAAGTTTGCCCTTAAAGCTCTTGTTTATCCCCATTTAAATGCGTCATGCAAACGTGTTTTTTCAACCTCATTAAAACAAAGCCACAAAATCGGCTCGTTACAGACTCTCTAAACCTCTGAGTGTGTTAAAGGGATAGTTCACCCAAAAATAAAAAATTCTGTCATTAATTACTCACCCTCATGTTGTTCCAAACCTGTAAGACCTGTACGTTTATCTTCGGAACATGAATTAAGATGTTTTGAAGGGTATTACCACGGTGAAGGCACAGAAACGTAGTAAGGACACATTCACTTGTTGCATGTCATTATTCGTACATTCGTAATCTTTAGTATTTTTTTCCCCCATCAGTTGTAATGTTGCATTCTGCACATTTTCATTTTAATTTACATGCCTGAAGCATTTTGCACTGATACTACTTCCTTAAACTAAGCCATGATATGAAGAATATTTGACAGCCACTTGATTACATGTTCAGTTACATTAAGTAAATTGATTTTTTTAAGGATTGTACATCCTTAATGTATGACCGTCTGCAAGTTCACATGGGGAAAAGCAGATGTCCACTGAATGTGCTGTGATGGTGTTCTCCATTGTCGGAAATCCAATTACCAGGATAGAGATTTACCTTCACTTTATCCCCTTCTTCTAGCAGCAGAGAAACTCCATTTGAAGAGCTGATAAAACCGCCTGCTTGGTGTCCATATGTAGAAATTATATGCTGGTCATTTTTAAACAGGCCTGCAGTAACAGCTCTCTCTGGATTTCCAAAGGCCTTAGAGAAGACCCTGAAAGCATACGCTCCCCTCACAGGTGCTGTAAAGATTCCTGTAAAGACAGAGGTTATTTAGATGCATTCAATTAAGAGTGTTATAGAAAACCCCACAGATATTCACAGTATACGAACTGATTCACCTGTGTTTGGATCATAGGCGTTTCCAATATTAAGGAAGACGTATTTGTAAATCAGAGTGTGTAAACCATTATAAAAGGGTCCAACACTTTGTGGTCCGAAAGAAGTCAACAGAGAGGCAGAGAATGCCACTTTAGGAGCTAAAACATAAACGTAAAAATTAGATTACAAATGATCTCATTATATTTACATTATCATTCAGATGTTTGGGGTTGTAAAATTTGTTTCTGTTTTCAAAAGAAATCTCTTAAGGCTGTATTTAGTTGATTAAAAATGAAATGAATGAAATTTATTCTTGTGATAAAGCTAAATTTTCAACAGCCATTCCAGTCTTCATTCTGTTTTCTACTGTCGCTAGTCCTTCAGAAATCATTCTAATAGTGATTTATTGCTCAATAAATATTTCAGTTATTTTTTTTTCAGGATTTTGAATGATTAGACAGTTTAAAAAAACAGCAATTATATTGAATAGAAATAATTAGTGACTTTATATTGTCTTTACTGACACATTTGATAAGTTTTTTGATAAGAATTCAACATCATTAATAAATGAATCTTGACTCATTTGACTTGATGAAAAATATCTGCAAAGTTGTAACAGCCTTAATTTTAAAGTGACTTTACAAATTGTAATTTGTTACCTTGATTCTGCTTCATTAGATGCAAAATCTTCAGCTCTTTTGCTTGTTCTAAAATAACGATTAAACAAATGTTTAGTATATACATGGACAGTGAATATAAGCTGAAGAAATATGTAGATTCACCTTCTTAAGCTTTTTCAAGTAGTGATATCACAGTATGCAATTTAACAGTATTTTATAATATTTTAGTAGAGCAGTATGGTTTCATAAATATACAAATTATTGCAGTTCATTTTAAACTGGCACTGTCGTGTATGCATAGGATCCTGTCATGTTACCTTCGTTCTCTGTTTTTAGTCGTTCCATTTCGTCCTCCATAGATTTCATCTTTTTTTCCATGGTTGTTATTTTTTCTAGTTCTTCAAAGATATTTATGCTTGGAGAAAATATTTCATCTGCTGATATAGCCCACACATTGAGCATTACAACTGTTATTAGAATCAACATTATTGCGCTGTTGATTACTATACTGCATCCACTGAATTCTTGTTCTTTTATAGTCCTTAACAGAGCAGTGTTGTAAAGAGTCCAATAGACTTTGGACTAGAAGCAATGTTTAAACTATGCACTCACCAGGGCTGAAAATTAACAAGGGCTTGTGGCTTAATTGGCACGAAAAAGAAGTAAAATGCCCCATAAATTCAGGACAAAAGTGTCCCTGCACAGTTAAAATTAAATGTGAAAATGAATGAAAAGTGTCAGTTCGTGGAAATACGTTTAGATTCGCTCACACTGCATCAGATTGCTTTTATGTGCAGTTTTGTTCAACGTTGAGCCTTATAACCAATCAAACGCATCTCTTTTGAACTTATGAATGCATTGGGCAATCAGAGGCACTTAGTCACTCGGCGCTGAAAATAACAGAGCATTTGTACGATAATTTTGACCTTCAATATATGATCAATAATGAAAAAGAATCCGATATTGTATGATAATTTGCGACCCTGGACCACAAAATCGGTCTTAAGTAGCATGGGTATATTTGCAGCAATAGCCAAAAATACACTGTATGGGTCAAAATGATCCATTTTTCTTTTATTCATTATGAAATCATTATGATATTAGATAAAGATCATGTTCCATGAAGATATTTTGTAAATTACCTACTGTAAATATGTAAAAACTTTTTGATTAGTAATATGCATCGCTAAGAACTTCATTTGGACGACTTTAAAGGCAATTTTCTCAATATTTTTATTTTTCACACCTTCAGATCTCGGCCAAAAATTGTCCTATCCCAACAAACCATACATCAATGGAAAGCTTATTTATTTAGCTTTTAAATGATTTATAAATATCAATTTAAAAAAACTGACCCTGAGTGGTTTTGTGGTCCTGGGTCACATTTCAGAATTTTGTGACACTTTAAATGATGGCCGTAGTAATCATAGGGCTTCTGTGCTCATTAATCTAACGATAGCTGTGGATTCTATGTCTACCGTTATGATTGTGAGGAGAAAACAAATTAGGAGACTTTGCCCTTAAAGCTCTTGTTTTTCCCCATTTGAATGCGTCATGCAAACGTGTTTTTTTCAAAGTCAACCTCATCAAAACACAGCCACAAAATCGGCTTGTTACAGACTCTCTAAACCTCCGAGTGTGTTAAAGGGATAGTTCACGCAAAAATAAAAAATTCTGTCATTAATTACACAACCTCATGTTGTTCCAAACCTGTAAGACCTGTACGTTTATCTTCGGAACATGAATTAAGATGTTTTAATGAAATCTGAGAGCTCTCTGACCCTCCGTAGACAGGAAGGGTACTACCACAGTGAAGGCACAGAAATGTAGTAAGGACACATAGGACACATTCACTTGTTGCATGTCATTATTTGTACATTCGTAGTCTTTAATATTTTTTTTCCCCATCAGTTGTAATGTTGCATTCTGCACATTTTCATTTTAATTTACATGCCTGAAGCATTTTGCACTGCCTTAAACTAAGCCATGATATGAAGAATATTTGACAGCCACTTGATTACATGTTCAGTTACATTAAATAAATCGATTTTTTTTAAGAATTGTACATCCTTAATGTATGACCGTCTGCAAGTTCACATGGGGAAAAGCAGATGTCCACTGAATGTGCTGTGATGGTGTTCTCCATTGTCGAAAATCCATTGTCCAGGATAGAGATTTACCTTCACTTTATCCCCTTCTCCTAGCAGCAGAGAAACTCCATTTGAAGAGCTGATAAAACCGCCTGATTGGTGTCCATGTGTAGAAATTATATGCTGGTCATTTTTAAACAGGCCTGCAGTAACAGCTCTCTCTGGATTTCCAAAGGCCTTAGAGAAGACCCTAAAAGCATATGCTCCCCTCACAGGTGCTGTAAAGATTCCTGTAAAGACAGAGGTTATTTAGATGCATTCAGTTGAGAGTGTTATAGAAAACCCCACAGATATTCACAGTATATGAACTGATTCACCTGTGTTTGGATCATAGGCGTTTCCAATATTAAGGAAGACGTATTTGTAAATCAGAGTGTGTAAACCATTATGAAAGGGTCCAACACTTTTTGGTCCAAAAGAGGTCAACAGAGAGACAGAGAATGCCACTTTAGGAGCTAAAACATAAACGTAAAAATTAGATTACAAATGATCTCATTATATTTACATTATCATTCAGGTGTTTGGGGTTGTAAAATTTGTTTATTTTCAAAAGAAATCTCTTAAGGCTGTATTTATTTGATTAAAAATGAAATAAATGAAATTTATTCTTGTGATGGTAAAGCTAAATTTTCAACAGCCATTACTCCAGTCTTCATTCTGTTTTCTTCTGTCGCTAGTCCTTCAGAAATCATTCTAATAGTGATTTATTGCTCAATAAATATTTAAGTTAATTTTTTTTTTCAGGACTTTGAATGATTAGACAGTTTAAAAAAACAGCAATTATATGGAATAGAAATAATTAGGGACTTTATATTGTCTTTACTGACACATTTGATAAGTTTGATGCATACATGCTAAAGTACTCATTAGAAATACTTAGATATAGAAAAAATAAATCACAGAATTCAACATCATTAATAAATAAATCTTGACTCATTTGACTTGATGACAAATATCTGCAAAGTTGTAACCACCTTAATTTTAAAGTGACTTTACAAATTGTAATTTGTTACCTTGATTCTGCTTCATTAGTTCATCCATTTTGATCTTTGTGTCATTTGTTGTTTCATGCAAAATCTTCAGTTCTTTTGCTTGTTCTAAAATAATAATTATACAAATATTTAGTATATACATGAACATAAGCTGAAGAAATATGTAGATTCATCTTCTTAAGGTTTTTCAAGTAGTGATATCACAGTATGCAGTTTAACAGTATTTTATAATATTTTAGTAGAGCAGTATGGTTTCATAAATATACAAATTATTGCAGTTCATTTTAAACTGGCACTGTCGTGTATGCATAGAATCCTGTCATGTTACCTTTGTTCTCTGTTTTTAGCCGTTCCATTTCATCCTCCATAGATTTCATCTTTTTTTCCATGGTTGTTATTTTTCCTAGTTCTTCAAAGATATTTATGCTTGGAGAAAATATTTCTTCTGCTGGTATAGCCCACACGTTGAGCAGTACAACTGTTATAAGAATCAACATTATTGCTCTGTCGGATACTAGTACTGTACTGAATCAACTGAATTTGTGTTTTTTTAGTCATAAAGACAGAACAACATATTGCGTAATTATTTAAACTGCCCAGTAGACTTTGGACTATAGAAGCAATGCTTTTTTTAATGCATGAAAAGAAGGATTTCAAAGTATTGTGCCTTTTTCCATTATTTTACCTGTTTTTTCTTTTCTTCATGTTATGCTATAGTTTCTGTTGAACAAGGCTTTCACTCTATTTCTAATCAAAGTCTTTTTTATTCAAGTTGTATTCAGATCAGTGACTCCAGAGCACAATCTAGGGCCTCGTAGCATTGTTAAAAACTTGATTTGATAGAAACCAAAAATATGTATTTGTACAGTGTAAAAAAGTTCTTATCAACAGTCTAAAATTTGAAGTAAATTTTATTTACAGTAGTAAAATACCTTTTATTTGCCTCATAGGTGATGTAAACATTCCTGTATGACTTTAATAACAAATGAAAATGAACTAATTTCTGATTCCTCTATGTGCACTGTGGAAATATTACAAACTGAAGGGAAATAATGTGCATTGGACATCTTGTATGATTACAGTCTTGATATGCTACACAGAGATGCTGCTGAGTAAACTTTGTGTTGAAATGGAAAAGCAGATGTCCACTAAAGGTGCTGTGATGGTAATCAAAAGGCCAAAAATCAAAATGAGATCAAGATAGAGATCCAGCAGCAGAGAAACTCAATCTGAAGAGCTTATAAAACCACTTGCTTAATGTGCATATGCTGCAATTTCATGCTGGCTGTTCTTAAACAGACCTTTATGACTTCCATAGGTCTTTGAGAAAACCCTGTATACATACACTCCCTGGGTGCTGTGAAGATTCCTGTATCAGACATAAATGGCTAAATGTGCCCTTTAACTTTAAAGGATTATAAAAAAGTTGCAATTACAGTATATAATTTACTGTACCTGTGTTTGCATTATATAGGCGTCTCCAGTATTGAGGAAGATGTGTTTGTAAGTCAGGTGTGTAAACTATTATGTGGTCCGGATGACAGAGATACTGAAAAAGCCACTTTTAAAACTAAAAATATTTTGATACATGTACATTAGATTACAAATTATCTCATTGGTCTCATTTGTAAGGTTTACCTTATACAGTACCTTCATTTTGTTTTATTAGATCATCTGTTTTGATCTTTACGTCAGTTGTTATACCATGCAGGATCCCCAGCTTCTTTGCTTGTGCTAAGATATTCATTGACGATGAATTCATTTACTCAAAATCAATTAAGTAAGATCAATTGCAGGTCTAATAATATATATATATTTCAATGACGTCTCACTGACAAAACTGTAATTTCTAAAATATATCTTCATTTTGTTTAATAAGTTCATTTATTTTGATCTTTCTCTCTTTCATTGTCACATTCAGGTCCTCCAGTTTTTTTAGCTTGTGCTAAAATAATGAACAATCATTAACTTTACAATGCATAAAAAACAACCAACTACCAATTTTAAACTTCAAACATTACGTGTATTTTCTGTTGAATTACCGTTCTCTTAGTCATAAAAACCACAACTTGTGTAATTATGTAAACTGAACAATAGACTTTGGACTGCAAAAACTACATTTTGAAGCAATATTTGTACGCCTCCCCTGAAACGTTAGGTTAATGTGGGCTCCAAAACTGATTATTGTCTTTCTAAGGTAAATCACTTACAAGCTGTTTTACTGACAGTATTAATGCTTGGAAATGTATAGGGAATGTATTACTTTCAATAAACTACTGAGAACCCATATACTTATAGCTATATATTGAAGGATCGGACGATCCTCAAATGCAAACTGTGTGTGTTTTGCCTCAGAGCAACCATACATTTGTGTTGTGTTTTGCTTTCTTCATTTATTCTTTATTCATTTATAATCATTAATCATTTAATCATTTTATTATTTCATTTAATCATTTATAATAATCATTATAGTCATTTATATATTCATTTTATTGATTCATTAATTGATTAATCATTTATATTATATTATAGTTGTTTGTTTTTAATATATTTTCCACTGTTGATTAGTCTTATGACTGTGTAGCTTCAAGGGCTGTTTGTCTTCATGAATAAGAGATACAAGGGAATGTTTATGGAAACTCAAGGTTTATGGGATGCTGTTGTGAACCGGTTTGGTATAACAATACTTGTTGAATTTGTGTTCTCCAGACGAAGTCTTAGCATTGAGACATACACAACTAAGACTATTCAATAAACTCTGCTCCTTTTACCATCATACTTTGTCTCCTGCTTCTGCTCTTCACTTTCATTGGCTTTTTCCTCAGTCAACTTCTTGGCTGGCAGAAGACTGTTAATAGTGTTTTGGGTATTCTGGGTACCAGACAAGACCTCCTGTTTTAACAGGGTTTGGGGATTAGACTACTCTGCTGACGAGTTGTTCTGACACTGGACAAACTGATATTTTCTGACGGGATCTGGCGTCCGGGGCTGGATCTTATTTGTCTAGGCATGGAGACAGCGATCTAACAATATGATGCCCTATAACACCATGTGTGCAAGTTTTCTTTGTATTTATGTTGGTATAATGTGTCAGCAGTGACGGTGAGTCCTTTAAATTGGTTTTTTTTTTTTTTTTTTAAAAACGGCCTTCCGAGACGACATAATATGACGTCATAAGGAGCCTTTAAAGCGATCTGGAAGGAAGCGTTCTAAATGACAAAACTGTAATTCTAAATGAGGAAATTCTCCTCGCGGGATTACTGACACGTTTCTCTGTTGTAACTCCGTAGTACTTTACCTGATGACCGGTGTTGTGGCGACCCTTAGTGGTATGCAAAAGCATACTATGTAGTCGGTATAGTTGCCCCCCCTCCCAGGCTGTGGTAGGTGTAGGTGTGCAGGCCTGTAGGGTCGTAAATGACCGGTATGGTAGTGTGTTGTATGTGGTGGGAGGTGTGACACGATGATCCAGGTGGTTATTCTCTCTAACTAAATGAGCTTTAATGGTTTACAGCAAATCCAACCCAACCCCGTCCTTCATTAGTATAATGGTTGTTTATCACCGTTAACACCTGCTATAAACCATATTTATGAGTAGATAGAAATCAAATACATTTTCAAAGTAATGAGGAAAATAAATTACCAAAGATTTCAAAATATATTAAATTATATTCAAATGAAATGCAATAAACTCAGAGCTGAAATTGACTAATTATTGTGTTTTTCTCCTGATATAAACACTTCAAACTCGTGATTCATAGTGGCATAGCAAGTCCACCCCAGGCCCATATGCAAAAACATTTGTAGGGCTCCAGCACTTCTTATTGTTGTCTTTTCTGATGTAAATCACATTACATACTTTTTGACAGTATAAATGCTTGGAAATGATATTTAACATTTTCAAGTCTTTTCATTATTTGAGGCGTGCCAGCCACCCATTCAATAATCACAATAAGCATTTTGTTACTTTTAATATAACACAAATCGTAGCCTTTCAATTTTGTCAATTGTATCATGAAATACAAACAATAAATGTGTTTTTCCACTCTTTAATGTGACATGAGATCACTGTATTCACCTGAGTTCAAGCAGCATGTGAATCAGTCATCTTTGTCTCTGTGTTACTAGTTACATCATGAAATAAACATGAATAAATATCAGAAGACATGTTAAAAAAAATCAGAACAACTTAATAAAATTAATTTCTCATGAAATCAATCAATCAGTGTTTAAAAATCGTAAATAAAACAGCTTATAAATAGCCTAACAGTTGTAATGTAACCTTAGAAATGCCAACAATATAACTTTTTTGAGAATCATAGGACCGAATGAAGTCTGTTTTATTTTTTCCCAAATTTATTTTTTCTGTTTTAATTTTTTTCTGGATTCCATTTTTTAAAAATCATTTACTTTTTATGTTGTGTTTTAATGGTTAATTTAAAAATATTAACTTCATTAATGCACTATAACAGAACTTTAGTCTCGTAATTTTCACTTTATTTTAAAAACGCAAACACACTCTTGGCACAGCAGCCCAAAATTCAAAAAGACAAAGTTAGTTAAGAAAAAAAAACCTCACTACTCACATTTTAGTTGTAATCAATTTGATTTAATAATAAAAAAAAAAAAAAAAGCATTTGCACTTAGTTTAAAAAAAATGACGGAGTTCTACGGTAGCAATATAACAAAAGCACACAAGAAACTGAGTCCTGCACAACATGCAGACTATTTATTTATTTTATTTATGCCACAAATTAATAATACGTTCCCTTGTTTTAAATAAAAGGTCCCCCTCAGTGGGCCCCCAGTCAGCCTGGGCCCATACACATGAATACCCTGCATACCCAGATGCTACGCCTCTTGTAAAATGCTTTTTATGGGTTACATGTGGCACACTGACACACATATGTTTCAAATCTATGTAACATTGTTAGAAATGTACAACAATGCTTAAATTTAATATATAAACCAAGATTATTTTAGTATATAGTATACATTCTTCTCAATACTGAAAAGAATAAAATAAAAAATAAACTTTGATCTTAGTGCTGCGTTCGACACTATAGATCATGACACTAATAGATCGACTACAAAATTATGCAGGTATCCAAGGGCGGGCATTAAGATGGTTTAGATCCTACCTGTCTGATCGCTACCACTTTGTTTATTTAAATGGGGAGTCATCTCAGTTATCACCAGTAAAGTATGGAGTGCCACAAGGATCTGTTCTAGGTCCTCTACTATTTTCAATATACATGCTGCCCCTTGGTAATATTATTAGAAAACACCGGATTAGTTTCCATTGTTATGCTGATGATACTCAGCTATATATCTCAACAAGGCCAAGAAATATTGCCAAGCTGCGAAACATGCATTCATGACCTCTAGACTGGACTATAGTAATGCACTACTAGGTGGTTGTCCTGCATCTTCAATAAACTAGCTACAGATAGTCCAAAATGCAGCTGCTAGAGTCCTTACCAGGTCAAGAAAATATGATCATATTACCCCAATTTTAAAGTTTCTACACTGGCTACCTATTAGGTTCCGCATCAGCTATAAAATAGTACTTCTTACCTATAAGGCACTTAACGGTTTAGCTCCTGCGTACCTAACTAGTCTTCTATCACGCTACAATCCATCACGCTCCCTAAGGTCGCAAAACTCTGGACTGTTGGTAGTACCTAGGATAGCAAAGTCCACTAAAGGAGGTAGAGCTTTTTCGTATTTGGTTCCCAAACTCTGGAACAGCCTTCCTGATAACGTTCGGGGTTCAGACACACTCTCTCTGTTTAAATCTAGATTAAAGACACATCTTTTTAGCCAAGCATTCAAATAGTGCATCTCATAAACTTTTCCTGCAGTTATATCTGATCTAATGTTCATTATTAATCTTTTAGCTCTGGTTTAACAAATCTTTCTTTTCTTAGTTTGAACAGCAGCTACGCTAATTATGTTCCTATTTGTTCTCTGTTTTTGCCATGGGATTGACATCCCGTGGTAACTAGGAATTCACAAGCTCCAGTCTGGATCCAGAACACTTAAGATGAGATGATGCCAACCCCTCAGAGGACTTCAGATGATACCAACCCTGAAACAACATACAGCACTACCAAATTCTGTTACTAATTTATAGTGTTCTTGGTCTGTTTGATTACGTCATTAATTGATCTTTACCACACATCTCTGCCATATGTACATCAAGCTACTATACATATATTGTAAAAACGTCTATTTGGTGTAAAGTTGCTTTGCAACAATATGTATCGTGAAAAGCGATATACAGATAAATTTGAATTGAATTGAATTTGAATAAAATCATATATACAGACAGAAAAAAAACAATCTGTACAGTCTTGATATACAAAGCAATGCAATTTTTTTGTATGTTTTGATCACATGGGGAAAAGCAGATGTCCACTAAAGGTGCTGTGATGGTGTTCATTGTCAAAAATCCAGTATCCAGGATAGAGATTTACATATACTTTATCTCCCTTTTCCAGCAACAGAGACACTCCATTTGAAGAGCCGATAAAACCACTGTCTTGCCGTGCATATGTTGAAATTTCATGCTGGCCGTTCTTAAACAGGCCTGCGACAACTGCTTTGTCCCGACTTCCATAGGCCTTGGAGAAGATCCTGAATACATACACTCCTTTCATGGGTGCTGTAAAAATTCCTGTATCAAACAAAAAGAAAAAACAATTACATAAATCATTCAAGATTTAAAATGTTCAAAGCATATGAAGTGATCTACTGTACCTGTGTTTACATCATAGGCGTCTCCAGTATTAAGGAAGATGTGTTTGTAAACCAGCGTGTGTAAACTACCGTGTGGTCCATTAGAGGATGACAGTGAAACTGAGAAAGCCACTTTTGAAACTAAGACATAAAATATGCACATTAGATGATGTCATTAGAAATGATTTGATTACACTCATTTTAGAATAACCTTCATTAAAGAAAGTAAATAACTGAAATTCTTTATAAGCAGTACAGTTTCAAGTATTTATATAAAGATGAATATACATCACAAAATTCAACATTTTATACATTAAAAAGCTGCTTAATAAACAGAACTGCATGCGTCTTGCGGAAGAACATTGTAGCCAAAGCTACTTTTCTCTGTCTATGACGAATCACGCAGGTACTGGGCTAAGTACTCCGCAGCGGTTCCTACCAATGCCAGTCTAAAATAGTCCAAATATAAAACTTATTATAGATGTAGCCTATCGTAGTGATTCAGGATAAGCCAAAAACAAGGTTTGGAAAACAGATTAATGATTTACTCGCTTATTATATACACGGAACACGGAAGTAAGCCTATAGGGGAACTGTTTGCACCACAAACCAATGTGCTCATAATTAAGATAATACATTAAAATAATGTGATAAGACACACTAATTTGAAATATCGGGCAACAAAACGAGCTGTTTTGTACAGCTAAAAACTAAATAAGACCAGAAGCCAGATCCCTCAAATTTACAAATGGCCGCACCCACTCTTACGGGAAAAGTAAGGTGGATAATAATTAATAAACAACATTGTATTACCTTCATTTTGTTTTATTAGTTCATCCATTTTGATCTTTACATCAGTTGTTGTACCACGCATCGTCTCCAGTTCCTTTGCTTGTGCTAAAATAATAATCTTTGATAGATTAATTCATTTACAAAAAACATTTAAGGTGTTCTGATGTTTTGACAAAAGGAATCAGTTATATTACCTTCATTTTCTTTTATTAGTTCATCCATTTTGATCTTTGTTTCCTCCAGCTTCTTTGCTTGTGCTAAAATAATGAATAAGCATTAACTTTTCAGAGCATACATGGACAATGATTTACTTTCCAAAAAATTACAATGTTTCAGATTCTATAGTTGCTATTGCACTGGAAAGCATTTTTATGGCAGGACTTATTAATCGATGTCTAGGAAAGCAATATAGCTTACTTTTAGATTAGAAAAATGTTGTATACTTTATTGGGTTTTTATACTTTATTAAAGTTCTCCATATATGTATGTTCTTTAAAAAAACATTTGTAAACAGTGTCACATTACCTCTGTTTTCTGTTCTCAGTTGCTCCATTTGCTTCTCCATGGATTCCATCCTTGTTTCCATGATCTTTATTTTCCCCAGTTCTTCAAGAATGTTTATGTTTGGTGAAAATAAGTCATCTGCTGGTATAGCCCACACGTTGAGCATTATAATTGCTATAAGAATCAACATTATTTACTGTTCTGTCTGTTACTAGTGCTGTATCAACTGAGTAACACTCTCTTTGTTTTAAAGACCAGAAGTTGCGTAATTGTTTAAACAGACCAACAGACTCTGGACTGCAAAAACTACATTTTGAAGCAATAACCAGTCTAAGCCACATGGAACTGACAGCTGGTGCACCACTGTGATAATATTGGATTATGTTTCCCCAAATAAATAGAAAAAGGTAACTTAAAAATCCTACAACATTTTGTTCAATCAAGTTAAAGAGAGATTCATTTAGTATTGTCCTGATGTTACTTGGCTTTACTAGCAATTTATGACTTTATTCATGTAATATGCATGGAATTTGATTTATGACAAGTAAGAACAATTACATTGTTAAACAACAAACAATTACATTGCTTCACATTAACAAGTTTTAATATTAATGAATGGTCAACAAAAATCAATAAGGCAGTGGGTACTACATTACTACAAGGATTTTTGTAGGCTGTATTTAAACTTTATTGTATTTTTGTCACTTGATTTTTTTTTTTTTTTTTTTGTCTTGCCAATAATTCATTTTCTTTCCTTCTTTTTTTTCACACTTTCAGGAAAGTTTTATTTTACTACTTACCATAAATCAATAAAGCAGTGCATGAAAATGGTACTACATTTGAAGGATTTTTGTAGGCTTTATTTAAACTTTATCGTATTTTTGTCACTTGATTGTTTATTGTCTTGCCAATAATTTTTTTTTTTTTTGTCACACCTTCAGGAAAGTTTTGTTTTACTACTTACTATTTTTTGTATCTGAATAAAACTCTGCATTTGGGTTAACATACCATCCGAAATTTACATGGGCAGAAACTTCACATAGCAAAAAGAAGGTGTCCACTGAAGGTGTTACGTTTCACCATATCTGTGTAGACACGACGGTTCTCTATGAGATGAAGATATATCTGGTCCCCTTGTTCAAGAATAAGACTAACCGAGTTGCAAGTAGTGTCCTCAGTGTCTAGGTTAGGAGGGTTATCTGTTGCTGCGACCACAAAATTGCCGTTCTTTAGCAGTCTAACACCGGTTGATATGGCATGAGGATTGAAGACCACAAAGTTGAAGAAATAAACTCCTTTTACTGGTGCAGTGAAGATTCCTTGATAACAGTAGAGGATAAACAGTCAGAAAAATGTTCCCAGAGTTACAAAACCTGACAAAGCTTTACTACTCAATTATTTAATAAAAAATAAGTTGAATTTTATTGAATTTCTGTATTATTTAATAAAACACAGATACAGATTAGGGGTAATTGCTGATAATAAAAGATCTGATAATTCATCTACTGTTAAAGCATCATGTTTAGAATTTGTGATGGTACCTGTATTGCTGTTATAAGCATTTCCAATGTTAGTAATGGCATTTTTATACGCAAGAATGGTTGCTTGTGCATAAGGACCAATAAATTCGAAGCCATCATTCAAAGCTGACAGTGAGGCTGAAAATGCTACTTTCTCCCTTTCTGGAAAAAAAGGACGTGAAAATAATAGACCTTTCAATTATATTTTCATTCCAGTTGTAATACAGTTTCTTGAACATATCTGGTCCTAATTGCCAAAATAAACTGGATTATTTATTACCTGTCTTCTCTTCAAAGGTTTTCAGCTTTGTAGTCAGTGCTGTATTGATGACAAAACATTACAAATGAAGCATTCTGCTCAAAGAATCAAACTTTATTAATTAATGCATTGTACATTACCTTCGATCACAGTTCTGAGCATACATAGACAATGATTTACTTTCAAAAAATGTACAATGTTTCATATTGTACAGCTGCTCTTGTACTGGAAACCATTTTTATGCATATTTTATACTAATTAATCGATGTCTAGGAAAGCAATATAGCTTACTTTTAGATTAGAAGGATTTTTGTATACTTATATTTTGTATACTTTATTAAAGTTCTCCACATAGGTATGTTCTTTAAAACACATTTGTAAACCGTGTCACATTACCTGTGTTTTCTGTTCTCATTTGCTCAATTTGCTTCTCCAAAGAGTCCATCCTTCTTTCCACTAACCTTAATTTCACCAGTTCATCAAGAATGTTTATGTTTGGTGAAACTGAATCATCTGCTGGTATAGCCCATACATTAAGCATTAAAATTGTTATAAGAATCAACATTATTTACTGTTCTGTCTGTTACTCGTGCTGTATCAACTGAGTAACACTCTCTTTGTTTTAAAGACCAGAAGTTGTGTAATTGTTTAAACAGACCAACAGACTCTGGACTGCAAAAACTACATTTTGAAGCAATGTTAAAAAACATAGACTTTAGAAGTTGTGTAACTGTTTAAACAGACCAACAGACTCTGGACTGCAAAAACTACATTTTGAAGCAATGTTGGATTATTTTTTCCCAAATAAATAGAAAAAGGTGACTTAAAAATCCTACAACATGTAGCAAATTAGCTCAAAAGGGAAATATTTATGATTAATTATAACTGGTTATAATTAATTATGAATATTTTAATCAGATCTTAGAATTAACTGTAGCAGAATTAACGTTACAATCATTTGATCTGTTCGTCCACCGAATAGACAGTATAATCATTCATCAATTCTATGAAAGGTTACTTTCTGGCCAAGAAAGAATAACTTTCCTATTTCAGTCAGTACTAGCCGTAACTTAACTTGTAGTAAACTCAAAATATAGCATGTAGCAAGATCAAACATTTAGTGACTTCAAATTGTGAGCAGCACACAGAGACAATCAATTGTGAAAATATGTAATTTAATAGATGGAACTGCAGCTAACATACAACTAACTAAGCAAAACACGTGTACATATACATAGAGGAAGAAAGTGAGAAAAGAGAGGGAGAGAGAGAGGGCAAGAATAGCAGTATTTAGCCTCAGTTAACCAGCGACCACATGAGAATCATTTATTTTAGAATCATTTACAATGCAATTACTTGCATTGGCTTTGTTGCTGAACAAGAGTCCTGATGCGGTAGACAATGGAAGTTCTTGATTAATTTTTTTAGGCGTTCTGGAGGTTTTCTCTAGTTCGTTCAAAGATAGGAAAATCCACAGCGAGTCGACAAAGTTATTTGAAGATAAACTACCGGAAAATTGACTCAAAGGATGAGTCCTGGAGAGTGTCTCGAAGGGTTTGAGCCTGGATGGGTTGGTGTTAGGGTCTTTTGATAGTTTCCCTACCACACCCACCTTTGGGTGAATTGGCCAATACAAAGTTTGGATTTTTGAGTGGTAGAACTTCTCTTTGTCTCCACTTATGGCCCATTTGCATGTTTATTGCTGGCCTGGGGAATTGATGCAGTTTTACCCACAATATAGTACAAACAGTATGATGCATTTTCTAATCACATGGTGTACACCATTGTTCAGAAAATAAAGTGCAGATCGTTTTGATACCAAGAATGAAACATCTAGAAGGTATTAAACCAGAGATACATTCATACGTTGAAAATACGCATTTAGAGATTAACTAGTACCAATAACGAGGGGTAACTGGGCTAATATAATATAGAAACATACAAGCAACACATGCATATGCCAACTACATTTATAACTGGTTAAATATAGTCTAAATAAAGAAAAAGGTTTCTATGTGTGTGCGTTATGTGTATTGGAATGCCTTTGAAGTCCAATGGGGAGACAAGAGTTGATCTGCTTAGCATCTTCGTGAGAGCAAGGAGGGAACCATAGACCATTAAACACCCATGTAAATGTAGAACGTGAGGCCATGTCTGTAATTTATATGCAAATGTCAAAAGGCTAAAAGGTTCTCTACAATGTAAATGCTAAACGATCATCAATGATCCTAAGCAGACGCTACAAACATTTTGTTCAATTATGTTAAAGAGAGATTCATTTAGTAGTGTCCTGATGTTTCTTTTACTTGCCTTTGCTAGCAATTTACGACTTTATTCATGTAGGTGTTACGTTTCCCCATATCTGTGTAGACACGACTGTGCTCTATGAGATGAAGATATATCTGGTCCCCTCGTTCAAGAATAAGACAAACCGAGTTGCATGTAGTGTCCTCAGTGTCTTGGTTAGGAGGGTTATCTGTTGCTGCGACCACAAAATTGCCGTTCTTTAGCAGTCTAACACCGGTTGATATGGCATGAGGATTGAAGACCACAAAGTTGAAGAAATAAATTCCTTTTACTGGTGCAGTGAAGATTCCTTGATAACAGTAGAGGAGCCAGAAAAATGTTCCCAGAGTTACAAAACCTGACAAAGCTTTACTACTCATTTATTTAATAAAAAATAACGGCTCATTTTGAACTACAATCTACACTACAATTGCAAATGTTTTCTATAGGCATAGTCATAAAGTTTCATTGAATTTCTATATTATTTAATAAAACACAGATACAGATTAGGGGTAATTGCCTGCAAACTTTAGTTCTTAAAATAGCTGATAATTCATCTAATAAAACTGTTAAAGCATTATGTTTAGAATTTGTGATGGTACCTGTATTGCTGTTATAAGCATTTCCAATGTTAGTAATGGCATTTTTATACACAAGAGTGGTTGCTTGTGTATAAGGACCAATAAATTCGAAGCCATCCTTCAAAGCTGACAGTGAGGCTGAAAATGCTACTTTCACCCTTTTTGGAAAAAAAGGAAGTGAAAATAATAGACCTTTCAATTATATTTTTATTCCATTTGTAATGCAGTTTCCTGAACTTATCTATGTTTTGGTCCTAAATGCCAAAATAAATTGGGTTATTTAATACCTAAACCCTCTGTCTTCTCTTCAAAGGTTTTCAGCTTTGTAGTCAGTGCTGTATTGATGACAAAACATTACAAATTAAGCGTTCTGCTCAAAGAATCAAACTTTATTAATTAATGCATTGTACATTACCTTCGGTCACAGTTATGGACTTGTGTTTTATATACCATGACACTTTATTCTTGCTTCTTAAAGTCCCCATGAAATCAAAATTGATTTTTTTTTTTTTTTTTGGCTTTTACTATGAATATGTTAGCCTTAAGGTTATAAGCTATGTACTCCAAAACAATAACAAAATTTGTATTTACAAGATATACGCATTCAAAACCTACAGTCTCTCACTTCCGCCAATATGGAGCAATGATTTTGATGACATCATTTCAGCTTCTCATCAAACTTTCTGTCCAATCAAATGCTCTCTAGAATCTGAAATGTCCTGCCCCCCATAAAAACACTATAAATAGACACAGAATTAATATTTTCTGTACTGTGAATGGCATAGTGCACTATATAGGGGATAGGGAACGATTCCATTGGGGCGAAAGAAGTCTGTCTTCGCGCCGTTTCACACGAACCGTCGAAGCGCCTACACAGTCTGCCCCGGTCCAGACACGATTGCAAAGAGCGGATCACATGTGCCGCAGACCATAAAACGTATCGGACCCATTTGAATTCTACACAGAATGTTGTATTTTATAGCAATATGGATGAGATTGTGGATGTCATATGCTGTCAAATGCTGCTTTACTGAGCTCAAAGGCTCTCTGGGACCAAGCTATGAAATAAACTAAACACTATTAGCTATTTAAAAAAAAGGGACATGGTCTCTAGTTCCTTTGCTTGTGCTAAAATAATAATAGATAATAACAGATAAGCATTAATGAAGGTAACGTAACTGATTACAGTTTTGTCATAGACAAATGTCACATATTTACATTTATAAAACAGCCTATCAAAACATTAAAACAAATATTTTTTTTGTAAATCATTATTGTTTTGATAGGCTGTTGTCACGCCCATGGACTGTTCTGTGTGTTCGTTTTGCTTTCACATGCTCCTTAACCTTGTTTTACCTCTGTTCTCTTGTGCCCATATTTGGTTTTGTTCCTGTTCCTGTTTGATTAGGTTCCATTTGATTCAGCTGTGTTCCATTAATTACCTTGTTTCCTAGTTTTTAAGCCCAGTGTTTTCAGTGTCTAGTGTCCGGTGTATATGGTCTTATGCCATTCCCGATGTCAGTTTGTTGGTTCTTTTGGTTTGTTCGTTCATTAAAGTCTGTTTATTTTGAGTTTATTCCCGTGTCTCCTGACTCCCTGTGTCCTACAGGATTACTCCACCCCAAAATGAAAATTTTAAATTAATCGCTTACCCCCATGTCGTTCCAAACCCGTAAAAGCTTTGCCCGTCTTTGGAACACAATTTAAGATATTTTGGTTGAAAACCGGGCGGCTGGCTGTCCCACTGACTACCAGGTAAATACCACTGTCAAGACCCAGAAAAGTATGAAGGACATCGTCAAAATAGTCCATCTGCCATCCGTGGTTCAATCTGAATTTTATGAAGTGACGAGAATACTTTTTGTATGCAGAGAAAAAAAATAATGATTTTATTTAACAATTCGTGTCCTCCGCGTCAGCCACAAGCCTCCCGGTTTTCATCCAAAATATCTTAAATTGTGTTCCGAAGACGAACGAAGCTTTTACGGGTTTTGAACGACATGGGGGTAAGTGATTAATGACAACATTTTCATTTTGGGGTGGAGTAACCCTTTAAGTTATGACAGCTGTTTTGTAGCCCAAATACGTGACATTTGTCTATGACAAAACTGTAATCCGTTATGTTACTTTCATTTTCTTTTATTAGTTCATCCATTTTAATCTTTGTTTCATCCAGTTTCTTTGCTTGTTCCAAAATAATGAACGATCATTAACAATCATTGCATACATGGACAATGATTTAATGCTTTTAATGCTTTTATGCTTTTAATGAAAGCATTTTTATGGTGGGACTTATTAATCTATGTCTAGGAAACCAACATAGCTTACTATTTGATTAGAAGGGAATTTGTATACTTTATTAAGGTTTTTTATGCTTTAAAAAAAAAAAAAAAAAAATTGTTTGTAAACAGTATCACATAACCTGTGTTTTCTGTTATCAGTCGCTTCATTTCCTTCTCCAGAGAGTCCATCCTTGTTTCCATGATTTTTTTTTTTTTCCCAGCTCATCAAGAATGTTTATGTTTGGTGAAACTAAATCATCTGCTGGTATAGGCCACACATTGAGCATTAAAATTGCTATAAAAATCAACATTATTTACTGTTGTGTCTGTTTACTCGTGCTGTACTGAGTAGCACTCTCTTTGTCTCAAAGACCAGAAGTTGCATAATTGTTTAAACAGACCAACAGACTTTGGACTGCAAAACTTTGATGCAATAATTGGTGTACACTCACAGAAACCTCACATAGCAAAAAGGAGGTGTCCTCTGAAGGTGTTACGTCTCGCCTCATCTGTGTAGACACGACGGTTCTCTATGAGCTGAAGATATATCTGGTCCCTTTGTTCAAGAATAAGACTAACTGAGTTGCATGTAGTATCCTCAGTGTCTTCCTTGGGAGGGTTATCTGTTATGGTGACCACAAAATTGCCGTTCTTTAGCAGTCTAACACCGGTTGATATGTCATAAGGATTTAAAACCACAAGGTTGGTTGTAATCTTTTTAAGTTCACTAATGATATCCAATGTAAGTAACACAGAATCTTGTGCCTGTGTGCTCAACACAGGCAACAGTAAAATTATGTAGATTGCATTCATTTTCTTGTTGCCTCACAGAAACCTAACAACATTTATTTTTCAGTCTGAGCAACTTTGGACTATGAACTTTTAAGCTTTCCTTCCTGTAAACAGACTTTTTTTTTGTGAAAAGTGGGCATGGCAGTTAGCATAAGACATTTTGTAAATTTGCTTGTCACAACAAATCAATACTTCTAATTAAATTAATAACTGCAATACATTCAGACAAATGGTCAGTCAGCATTATGACAAAATTACCAACAATTTAAAGTGGAAAGCTGAACTGTGTTTTGCGGACAAGGGTTGTTCTATATTTCCATAAATGTCACATTTTTATTGATAGGCTAGTGATGCAATTATTCCAACAGCTTCCAACAGTTAGAGAGAGAGAGAAAAAAAAGGCTAAATATGAATTGAATTTTAGTTTGGATAAAATTCACAAAATGTCTTGTGTTTACCAAGCTCTTCTAATGATAAAGCACACAATTGTTAATTTTGGTGCGTCATGATTGGTGCCTTAAGTTTATGATGTTCATTATTAAGATAATGTTTAATGGCAGTTCACATAGTGACAGTTAAAAAATAAGAGAGAAAAGATAAATATAGCTGCAAGCAGCGATGACGGGCCCTCGCCACCAGGGCAATCGCCATGCCGGTAGCATCAGGAAAATGTTGCCCAGCGGGCACATGCATTTACAGTAACCCTCTGGCAGTTTGGATTTAAGGGTTTCAGCAACGAAAGGGTTACTCTATAAGAACAACACACAGACACATACACACACACAGGGAGAGAACTATATATATATAACCTTGGCAACACTTTACCATGCAGTTTCATTTAATAACATTAACTATATTAGTTAACACGAACAATAATTATATAGCATTTCTATTATTATATATTAAGTTAAAAAAGTATTAATACATTATTAAAATGTAAAGTTGGATCTTTTAACATTAGTTTATGTACTGTGAATTAACATGAACATATTTTTTATAAAGTAACATTAAAAAATATTAATAAATGCCGTAAAAATATATTGTTCATTGTTACTTCATATTAGTTAATAGAGTAACTGATGTTAACAAAAGAGACCATGTTTTGTGATCTACAACCATTTTTAAATATAATTTTAATGATCTGTGAGCACTTGTGAAATAATTATATTACAAATAAAGTACATATTAACTTATTATTATTATTATTTTTAATTCTCATTAATTGAACTGAGCAGTAAACAGACAGACTCAAAAGATTTCTAATCTTACCAGTGAGAGAGGATAGGATGTATTTAAACATTAATGACTTCTCCTTTAAAGATTAAAAAAAAAAAAAAAAAAAAAAAAAAAGATTGTAATGCTCTTTAAGCATTTATACAATAATTATGTAAAAGTATTTTGACAGTGCAACTGATTCTATGCATTAGCTTTCATTCTTATACACTAAGAATGACCTGAATCAGGCCCGTAGCCAGCCTAGCGGAAGGGGGGGTTCTTTTTTTCCAAAAAGTGGACCTTTTTCAGTTCCCACTCATTTTGTATTTAACTATGAGGTTCAAATACTTTTTGTTGACTACTCATGCACCAATCTGTGCTGTATTATCATGTGTGCTGGTATTTTAATAAGCATGATTTTTTGATTCACCAAAAATATTTACTACAATGTTGTCAAACTGCTTACCAAGATATCGCCTTGTTCAGTAAATATACACAAATACTTAAAGCAATAAGTAATTTAATAAAATAAATGACATTTTTAATGCAATAAAATCACAGATTCTTTGTACTGACACATATCCAAATTGTGGGTGGATGTGTGTCCCTCTAGGGGGGTCTGGGGCATGGCCCCCCAGGAGAAAATTTGACACATTTTAAAGTGAAATTCATTAATTTGGTGTACTTTAAGAACTCAAAAGTAAGAGCTCCAACCCATGTTCATTGTACAAACTGAACAAACAAAAAAGTTGATGACAGTCTGAAAAATCGGTTCTAGAACCGCACCTGGTGAGAATATACTGTGTTCTTCCTAGACCCATGCTACACCCTTCCTCTGAGCCCCTTTCAACCTCTGAGCCCTATGCAGTCTTTCCTCCTTTTCAAAATACAAATATCAAGAAAGGAATTTTATGCAGAAAAAAAAAAAAAAAAAAAATATATATATATATATATATATATATATATATTTTTAAAGACCTGCAGAAATAGAATTAATATGGAAAAAGCTGTCTAGTAAACTGATATCCTGATTTACAGCTCAGATAATGTTCATTATCAAAAACAGTACCATTTGTTAAAATTGGAACAACCTTATTTTTTTTTTTTTTAAATTATTATGGACAGGACAGATCAGAAAGGACAGGAAGTGATATGGGCGGCGGGAAAGGTCCCCGAGTCGGGACTCGAACACGGGAAGCCCGGAGCACGCTGCCCACAAGGCCATCGGCGCCGACAACCACCTTATTTTTGTATTATTAAATTATTAATAATAATTATTTACCTCAATACCATGGTATAAAAATGAACTACATGGGTTCTAGGTGTTTGTATGAAGAACAGTGATCTTAGTATAAATGCACAAACGCTATTATTCACAAAATACTGTAATTACATTCCATTACTCCTTTAATAGATTTAATACATGTATACATAATAACGTAACAGTTCGATATGTCCCACAATTCTGCCATAGTGCAGTCAGTGTTACAGTAAAAATAATCCATATGAAATGATTCTGACTATCGTTGCGCACAGTGTTTCTGCTGTTTGTCAGCGCTGTTTCATCTGTTTAAATCGCCATGTCATTGTGTTCTTCACCGACTTCAGGCGCTTCACTCTGGATCTCACAGCGCTGTTTAGTGATCGCGAGTAAACGCATCTGCTCTAGTAAACCTGCGCTCTGCTGCTGTTTGAATTGTGATCTGAGCGGACAAACGGTCCGTGTGACTCGCTTCAAACGACTAGCACATTTAATCCATAACGCTATTTTTGTCTTTCCGTCCCCAAATTTAAGACCTCTTGAAATTATAATTAAGACTTTTCTTATACTTATTAAGGTATTTAATACTTTTTATGGCTTTAAAAGTGCGTTGGTATTTAAAAGAACACTTGTTTATTTAAAAAAAAAAAAAAAAAAAAAAAAAAAACGTACATAAATTCCGGACCTTTGACTGGATGGGGTGGGTCGTTCGAACCACCCGAACCCCCCCTGGCTACGGGCCTGTATATAGTCGGAGTTAAAAAGATCCCTTATTATACGAGAACATCTTGTGGTCATCTTTGGTATTACAGTCTTCATCTACCACCTTAAGACATATGATAGTTTTAATGTTTTTGGGACTTCTGTACAAGATAAGCTTATGAAACTAACCATGCTTTCTAAGAATGACTAGTTCCTCATATGTAAAAAGTTTTGAAGAGTTAGAATAATGCACTTTAAAGATATTTGAAAATTACTGTTATCTTTTTTACTGTTACTTTCATAAATCACCATAAATCAACCGTTCAAGTTATCCCAAATCCGCTCGCAATTTAACATCTTGAGTATGTTGGCATCATGTTGACAAAGTTTGCTGGGAACTACTTATTCCTGCTTGGAGGAGTATGAATTTATTTATAGCCTGATTTTTCCAAAAATCCATATTCAAATCAAAATAGCAGACTTCCTGTTGGTCGCAGCTAATGGGTGCAAATTAGAAAGTTGTTCGGCTTGATGAGACCAATATACGTACTGAGCTTGGTGTCTGTAGCTAAAACTAACCCCACAACTTTTGACAAAAGGTGGCGCTATACAGCGCCTTCTCCATGCCCATTTAGGAGCCTTTGCCAGTGTCTAACTATAATTAATACTGATGTGTGTGTTGAGTTTCATAAAAATCTAAGCTTATTAAGTGCCCCAAAAACACAGGAAACAAATGTTAAAGTTTGACACGTTGCCATGGCAACAGCATTTAATGTATCAACGACCCCTTTACAGATTCTGATCAGCCGTGTTTTGACATTATTCTGATGAAGTTTGAAGCAAATCGAGTAAAATTAAGAGACTGATTTAAAAGCATTTTGAAAACAACACACTTCCTGCTGCCAGTTGGTGGCGCTATAACTTTGACTCATGATAGTCACATCTATGTGATCGACATCATACAACAAACAAACTCCTGAAGTTTCATCAGAATCAGACAATGTGTGCGATAGTTATTAGCCATTTCCTGTTTCTCATTTCTCGCCATAATTTCGTCGCCTCGCCACGGCCAAACCGTTCGAGATATCAAAAATCCCTCCGCAATTTAGTATCCCCAATGTCTTGAGGTCATGCTGACCGAGTTTGGTGGCCGTCAGAATAAAGGCCTCCGAGGAGTATATCAAATTCAAGAACATGCGCTTTTTAAACAGCCCTGAATAACTCACTTCCTGTTGGGATTAGCTAATGACATAGAGTGCGTGAGTTGTTTGCCTCAGTGAGATCTATATGTGTACCAAGTTTCATATGTATAGACCATTTCACTAGATGTAAACAACACTGGTCCAGAAGCGCTTCCTGTTTTTTTTTTTTATTTTTTTTTTTTTTTAAATTTCACATATACAAATACATCTAAAGGTGCTAATGTAACATTTTCATCCAGTCAAATGTTATGGTGGTTGTATTTTTTGTGATGTTTGTGTAAAGTAAAAAAAAAAAGAAACAGGAAGTTTATCGGGACCAGTATGTTTACATCTAGCGAAATGGTCTTATAGATCTTATAAGTCTTATAGGTCTTATAGGTCTTATATATGCAAGTATGTGTGGGAAATACATCAAGTTTTGGGAAGGTGTTCCAGGGGGCGCTGTAGAGCCCCTGTGCCACGCCCGGGTTCCAGTCTCTGCGGCGTCCTAATGACCGCAGATTCCAATGTGTGTGCCGATTTTCAAGAGTTTTTGAGCATGTTAAGGCCCCCAAAAACCCCCGGATAGTCGGAAAAAAAAAATAATCCTTAGAAGAACAATAGGGCTCTCGCCCTTTTAGGGCTCGGGGCCTAAAAACATGTATCATAACCCTGACCAGCGGTCTCTGAGGGAATAAAGCCTGACTAGCACCACCTGACTGCCGTCAATGGATTTACAGGCACAACAAACACGGCAAAAAAGGGCGGAGTTAATAACATTTCGCTACTTCACATTGCAAGACAACAGATGGACAAGTACTGTACGTCAATAGAAAATACCATGGAAACAGTTTACAGTACACAGTTTTCTTTCATTTCATAGACAGACCACAGGTTTATTTACCCTTTCGCCCTGCTCCATTTTTTTTTCTCCAGGGAAGTGGGCGGTGTGTGGTAAGTTAGCGCATGTCTTGTTGCTCCAACTTTTAACGACTACATTTTGTTGTGTTGTTTATTTTAATAAATTGTACACACTTTAATATGTATGGTGGGAAAGCACTGTCATATTCAGGAAACGACCGGGAGAGCCATGGATGCGTGTATTTGTTATAGATCCCGTGGTTTGACTTGACTCTGTTGATTGTTGACAAACTTGCCTGAGGCAGCAGGACTAACTAACAGCCGCTACTTTGATTTAATTTTTCAGATACCCTTGTTGTCACCCATATATTTGTCTTCAATATCCATGTTTTCCTAGATATTTAAGAATTTTCTTAAGTGGAAATTTAGTACATAGCTGTCTCTAATATGGTGACAATAAACTGAATAGAATAATTTCTAAAGAATCATGTAACACTGAAGTTATTGGCTCCTGAAAACTCAGCTTTGCCATGACAGCAATAAATTACATTTTAAATTGTTGTTTAAAATTGTATTAATATATCACAGTATTACTGTTTGTACTGTATTTTTGTCAAACAAATGCAGCCTTGGTGAGCATAATACAGACTTCAGTGGCAGAAGTTGCTGTTCTGGGGTCTGTTCTGCCCTGCAGCACATAATGTAGATTCATGAAGGTCATTTACAACAAAAAGCCCTTTCTTTCTGTCTCAGGATGACCTCTTAGTTCAAAACGAACCTTTGGCATGTGATGATGTTCGGTCTGACCGCAACATTAGTGAGAGTGTTTAATTTTGCTGTTTTGCTCATCTGACTCCCAGTCCTTTCTTGATGCTTTCCTAGGACATTCTCATAATGGACACAGAACTTTCTAAAATTGATGACAACTGTGGCGATCACTCCACTACTGAAGTAAGCCTTATGTCTATACTCTGTCCCTCTCATTTTCACTTACTGACTTTCACTTTCACATGTATTGTATGTTCCATGTATTGTGTGTTAGTTAAACCTAAAGTCACTGTTTCACATACTTGATCTTTTTAGTAATTTCACTAGTTCTGATAGGTGATAAAACATGTTGTAATAGGAAGACATCTGCTTCCCCAGCAGGGCATGGAAAATACACAACAGTCCTTGGAGCCCTGTGAGAAACCTGACGATAAACAGTCAAAATCTATGCGGGTGGGCGTATTTTTTATTTTAAAGATGCAGTTTGTTTTTGTAAATTATTTGCTGGCTACATACATATTTTACAGCTCAGATTTATTACACACATCTTTGGTTGGCACTTAGGACTGCCTTTAATCCAGTAAATCTCAAAAGACAAGGAAATTTTAATCAAAATTTTATTGACCGAAATGCACTTTCTCTTTTATACCAGGATTCTGGTTTAGATACAGACGCACTGGTTGATGTTGAGAGCCAACCAACGTATAAGGAGGTAAATAAACAGTTTAATCTTCACTGGTTTATAATGTGAGAAACGTTTAACTGCCAAAATATGGTACAATTTATTTTATTTTATTTGTATTCTTTTTAGAATATTATATAATAAAAATTATAGTATTATATTTTTTATTGTACAATTATTATGATGATTTTTCCAGATGTATTTTGTGTAATATTTCTGTGTTGTTTGTTCATTAAACAGGCTTAATGCTTTAAAACTCCTTTTAAACAAAAAAGGTTTATATATAGAGACATCACTTCTAAACTTTGAGGTTCACTGAAAACATGTTGTAACCGACTGGTTAAGTTGCTGATGTTCATCTAAGAATCTTGTGCAAGTCTAGCTCGGTATGGAAGCTGTTATTTGAACATGCCTTTGGGCTTTTTCAGCAGTACTTTTTGGGTTTTATTGGCCTTGCTTAAATAGCAATAACCAAAGATAAAAGACAAGTACCTACATGCACATCTGAATTCTGGGTAGAATATGACTCAGATTGTTGTGTAAGATCATCTAGCAGAGGCTGAATAAAGTAGCTCAATAACAAAGCAAATTGTGAGGCTACAATTGAAAATCCTGACTGCTGCTTGCAGCAAATGGTGCTGTTTTGTCTGGCAACCATGACAGGTTTACTAAAGTTTTTTTTTTTTAATGGCACTTTTGTTAGTTTATCATTTTGTATTCTGTCATCATTTGCATTCTGTATTTTTTCGTCAGTACAGATTATAAACCAAATAAACACACATTTAAAATCATTTCTGAATCGTAGGCTTAGGCTTTCTACTTATTGTTACAGGGCGATAACAGTGAGATCTTGGAAAAAAAGCCCGACACAATGGCTGAGACACCTGAAGAAGAGGAAAATCCAAAAGTAAGCACCCATCTTACAAGTTGGACTAAATACTGATGGCCTTACCATTGCATGTTTCCAGAGAACCAAAACAGGTGATCTGGATTTCATCCCAGTTGGACTTCTTTAAACCATATGACATTTTCACAGCAAAAAGCACAAAAGAAGAAACCCAGAAATCCATTTATGCCCCAAGTTGCCGCCAAGGTAACCCTTTTTTTTTCATGCTTACTTTTTTAAAATCCTAACAGTTGTTGGTTAATGGAAGCCTGTGCTGTTATTTCAGAACAAAACAACACCGAAGAAGAATGAAAACCAAAATGAAGACAGTGGCAGTGACCTTGCAGAGGTGCTGTAATGTCCTAACAGTTCTTTCAATCAAAATAACAGTGAAAACAAGTTACTGACTCAACCAGGCATAGAAAGCAGAATGAGAACTGAGAGATGTGGTATCCTAAATATAAAACCCCACTGAGACCTTCATAAACTGTTTCACGTTACGGGTCAGGTGACAATAAATGAGCCGTGCACTGGCTTGCCTAACAAACAGTTGCATATGCAAGTGGTAATCTATATGTCTGCAAACATTAATAAGAGTATAAGTTGTCTAAGTTGTCAGGAGGCATTCTGTGCTTCTTTCTTTTTCTAAATTAGTTTTGTATATTTGCTAAAAAAGAGAACCCAATTACTATTTTTTTTTTTACTCCTAAAGGGAAAAAATAAGCTTGCAACAGCAAATAGTTTATTTTTGCAACCTGTTACAAAAAACAAAACCACACAAACACCTTCCTACTTGACTTGCAACTTCTGCAATTTTGTTGATTTCTGCATTGGAATTTTTCCTTCAAGTTCCCTTTTAAACATTGTTGTCCAATCTACTTTTCATTTTCGTTTTCAAGACTAAAGGCCACAAGAAGTCCCTCATGGAATGGCTAGATGAGTTCCGTTTAAGTGAAGCTCAAAGAGAGGATGAGGAGGTTGGTTCTGTAAATATAGATCCTTGCCTTTGTTTTCCAAAAACGACCATTTTTATTTATCTTGAATGTATCCGTCACAGGATCTTGATGGCCTCATGGATTGGTGGAACACTGTGGAACGTGAGTTTGTCCTACCATGTGTCCAGTTTCAGAAACAATCCCAATACTTACAGTTGAGGTCAAAAGTTTACATACACCTTGCAGAATCTGCAAAATGTTAATTATTTTATCAAAATAAGAGGGATCATACAAAATGCATGCTATTTTTCATGAGTCCCTTGTTTGTCCTGAACAGTTAAACTGCCTGCTGTTCTTCAAAAAAATCCTTCAGGTCCCACAAATTCTTTGTTTGTTTGTTTTTTTTTAATTTTTTTTTTTATTAGCATTTTTGTGTATTTGAACCCTTTCCAACAATGTCTGTATGATTTTGAGATCCATCTTTTCACACTAAGGACAACTAAGGGAATCAAATGCAACTATTACAGAAGGTTCAAACGCTCACTGATACTCCAGAAGGAAAAAACAAGCGTTAAGAGCCGGGGGTGTGAACTTTTGAACAGAATGAAGATGTGTAAAAAAAAATTATTTTGCCTATATATGATACATTTTTCCCAGAAGGCAAAATAGGTTAAATTCACCCTGATCTTCAAAAGTTTTCATCCCCCTGCTCTTAATGCATTGTTTCCTTCTGAAGCATCAGTGAGCATTTGAAACTTCTGTAATAGTTGCATATGAGTCCTTCAGTTGTCCTCAGTGTGAAAAGATGGATCTCAAAATCATACAATCATTGTTAGAAAAGGGTTCAAATATACAAAAATACTGAAAAACCAAAGAATTTGTTTTAAACTGTGTCATGTTTATAAATTCAACTATTATTTTCTCTTATAGACCATTGTGTGAAATATCTTTTATGTAAAATATCTTATTCAGGTCAGTACTAAATAAAAAATAACATGCATTTTGTATGAGCCCTCCTATTTTGGTAAAATAATTAGCATTTTGCAGATTCTCCAAGGTGTATGTAAACTTTTGACCTCAACTGTATTAGTTTAATTTAAAGTAATTAACAGCAATTTATTCTTAGTAAAGGTCTGATAGATAGTTCATCATGGTCTGAACTTAATATTCTTAGCTATTTTCCTCCCATTTTGTTTTTTCCAATTCAGAATGGGAGGACATGCCCAAAAGTGACAACATGACAGAGAAAGAGGAAGCCAAGTAAGTCCCAAGTCATTCTGTGTGCATGTGTGTATGAAAGAGTGAGTTTGACTGACCAATTTTGTTTTTCTCAGGGCTTTTGCTGTAACAGCTGAAAAGGTGCAAAAGGGCATACGAGTGTTTAACAAACTTTTCTCAGAACGGGCGGAAGGACTGTGGCAGCATGTGATCGACCTGCATGCCATTGCTGATGGCCTGGACCGCTTCAACAAGAAAACCAAGATTGCCCAGATCACTGGTGGCTCCACTAGTGCTGTGGGAGGTGTTGCTACCATAACTGGCCTCATCTTAGCACCTTTCACAATGGGAACCTCTCTAATCGTCACTGCGGTTGGCTTGGGTGTTGCCATGGCGGGTGGTCTTACCTCTGCATCCGCTGGGATATCCAATACCGTCAACAACTCTTTGGATCGCAAGAAGGTGGAGCGCATTGTGGAAGACTACCAGGCGAAGATGGCTGACCTTAACAAATGCATGAAGTTCATCAAGCAAGGCATTACAAATCTACGCAAGTTCAACCTGAATAAGATGAAGAAGCATGCATATAATCGCGACTTCCCTTGTTTCGACAATATCTATGAGGACGGCGCCATGGCGGGCAAAGCTATTCTAACCAGTGCCAATGAGATTATGCGTGTAATGCAGGTAGCCAACGCGGCGGGAACCACTGCGGCACGTGCTGTGCAGATCGCTAGTATATCCACAGGTGTTCTGACGGGGCTTTTTGTTGGGATGGACATCTATTTTGTGGCCAAGGACTCCCATGAGCTGAAAAATGGTGCAAAATCAGAATTTGCTGCCAAGATTAGAGAGGTGGCAGATCAGCTGCATGAGGGCTTAATGGAACTTAACATAATCCGAGATGAGTTGCGGTTGAGCACCACTCTGAAAGAAGACAAACCGTCTTGACAAACCTCTGTAAACACTTCTCTAAGTTTATTGTTACATTCACACTAGACTGTATAAAAATGATATGGTTAGAGAACTATACTGGCTTTCTGTATCAGACAGAAGAGAAAATTTGGGATCTTAACTTGTTTTTATAACTTTATATCCACTGCTTGTTAGGGTATAATTGCTGCTTATATAAGACTAAAAGAATATGAACTAATATATGGTCTATATGGTCCTGAACACATGGTTATTATTTCACCATGGTGAGTGAATAGAATTCAATCTGTCATTGATGCTCTTATCTGTCTGTCTACATTAAGGCCAAGATTTTTGATAGTTGAAATGTCACCACAACTGAGTGACAGTCTTAAAGAGACCCACCATTTGTTCACCCAAAAATGAAAATTCTGTCATTAATTACTCACTCTAATGTTGTTACAAGCCCATAAGACCTTTGTTCTTCTTTGGAACTCTATAATGGTGGACGACGTGATTTGCAGGAGGACAATTGTTGAATAAAGTTGTTTTCTTTGTGCACCAAAAGTATTCTCGTAGCTTCGGAAAATTCAAGTCAAGTCAAAACTTTAGATATACCTTGCAGAATTTTGCAAAATCTTAATTATTTTACCAAAATAAGAGGGATCATGCAAAATGCATGTTATGTTTTATTTAGTACTGACCCAAGTAAGATATTTAACATAAAAGTTCTTTACATATAGTCCACAAAAGAAAATAATAGTTATATATAATAAAAATGACCCCGTTCAAAAGTTTACATATGCTTTGATTTTTAATACTGTGTTGTCACCTGACTGATCCACAGCTGTGGGTTTTTTTTGTTTTGTTTTTTTGTTTAGTGATAGCTGTTCATGAGTCCCTTGTTTGTCCTGAACAATTAACTGCCCGCTTTTCTTCAGAAAAATCCTTTAGGTCCCACAAATTCTTTGGTTTTTCAGCATTTTTTGTGTATTTGAACCCCTTCCAACAATGACTGTATGATATTAAGAGGACAACTGAGTAACTCTGAGCAACTATTACAGAAGGTTCAAATGCTTCACAAAATGAAGATGTATTTTCTTATTTTGTCTAAATATCATATTTTTTTCATTTTGTACTGCCCTTCAGAAGATATGTACATGTTTCCCAGAAGACAAAATAAGTTAAATTTACCCTGATCTTCAAATTCAAAAAGGCATTGTGTTTCCTTGTGAAGCATCAGTGAGCACTTGAACCTTCTGTAATAGTTGCATGAGTCCCTCAGATATCCTCAGTGTGAAAAGATGGATCTTAAAATCATACGTTCATTGTTGGAGATGGTTCAAATAGGCCTACACAAAAATGCTGAAAAACCAAAAAACTCTGGGACCTGAAGCTTTTTTTTTTTTTTTTTTTTTTTTTTTTTTTTGAAGAACAGCTGTGGATCATTTAGGCACCAACACAGTATTAAGAATCAAGTGTATGCAAACTTTTGAATGGGGTCATTTTTTTATTTATCCACTATTTTCTCTTGTTGACTATATGTAAAAATCTTTTGTGTTAAATATCTTATTCATGCAAGGTATATGTAAACTTTTGACTTTAATTTTTAGGTGAACTATCCCTTTAAATTGATTTTAAAAATTAATGTATTTTCACACAGTGAATTTTGTAATGGATTGTGCTCACTTTGTATTTAACATATATTATGGGGGTTTTCTAAAAGGTTTTCAATGCTTTAAGGGTAAACTTTGTTATAATAAAACCCAATGTCTGGAACAAAAGTGTCAGAAGAAACACCCGTATTACATTTTTGTTTAGTGGAAGTGAAGAGATGACTCACTGTCGTCATACTGACATTGTGCTAAACCGCCCCGTTGTTCCCGCTGTTGTGTCTATCCACAGATTAACCGGGCGGAGCTTGACAAAGTTTTGACAGTCGGTTTGTCTGTAGCTGTACGCATGGGAACCTAAGGTAGGCGAAACAGTACGGTGAAATCTCGTCAAGATTGTCAATTCTGTATGTTTATTAAATAAACTATTCAGTCAAGTTTCGGCACAAAAGAGTCTTTTGTGTTTGTCTCGCCAGCGCACAGTGACATTCCAAATCAGACGCTTTCTCTGAGACTAGAAAAATTTACAATAACAACAGAACGAACTGTCGGTTTCGAAAAAGAATTCTACATTGTTTAAAATAAAAGGATAAAAAGTGAGCAAGCCAAATCGTCTAATAAATAGCATTTAACGAAGCGTCCGCAGCGCAAGGCGTTGACGCGTGTTTGCAGTTGTTTATCATGAATGGTGATGTCAGTGTCTGGCACTCTTTAGGATTGTTTTACAGTGCACTCCTGTGCAGTGTTGGCCGTGTAACGCTTCATAATAATAGTTTCGGCTGTTTGTTTACCATTATACATTGTGTAAGCATGGTTTTCCCTTACGTTAGAAATGGAGAAATGCAATTCTGATTCCAGAGGGAAAACTGAAACAGCAAGCTCAAACCTCCCCTAAATGAGGTAATACGTGGCTACATGAAGTAAGGATACAATCATATGATAATAAAATATCACTCTTTGCCATTTCCATGGTGTCATTCATGACACTGCTTTGTTAAATTATAATTTAAACCCAAAAAATAAAGTGGGGAGTAGGGATTCAAGCCTAAAAATACAATTTACTCAACCTAACTTCATTAATGCTTTGTCTTTATTTCAGAAAACAAATGTTGTTCCAGTACCTGTTTAATTATGACATGAAAAGGCAAGTTTATTCATATAATACATTTCAGACACAATGATTTTTCAGTTTCTATATCATGAACATAAAAGTTATGAAAGAATGGAAAAGAACAAATAAAAAGGAAAGACAGCATTATTTTATTAAGCATTTATCATGGAAATTATTTATTTGAATTATAACAAGATATCTTAAAGGAAGTCAAGAACTAATTAGTGAACCACTGAGACATGTCCGGGGCTGATCGTCCATTTCTTCATAATCTGTGAAAGGAGTTGGTTGTGATAATTAATTTTAATCTCTGTAGGCCTATAACGTCCATAGACATGAGTTCCGAACATAAGAGTCCACCCCAGAGAATGATCAGCTAGGGATCGACAAATTAAAGCGAGAGAAAACTCTTTTTATAGTTGTATGTGTGAATGTAAGATATTGACTGTATGTTAGAAAATCTATGGCATAATATTTTAGAAGGATTCTAAATAGTATTAGACTATTGTAATGATTAAGTTAATTAGATAAGCTATTCAGAAAATACAAAAAAAAGGTGCTTTCAAGGTCATTTTAAAGCATGATATTTAAAAATAAAATCATTAGGATATTAATTAAAGATTGTGTTCCATAAAGATATTTTGTAAATTTCCTATCATAAATATATCAAAACACATTTTTTTATTAGTAATATGCACTGCTAAGAATTTCATTATTTTCAAATAGTTGTATCTTGGGCCAAATCATACATCAATGGAAAGCTTATGTATTCAGCTTTCAGATGATGTATAAATCTCCATTTTAAAAAATTGACCCTTATGACTGGTTTTGTGGTCCAGCGTTATGTAACACACATGTAACACTTAAATGCGCAAATATCTTTTAGCAAACACATATATGAATAACCTCCCAGTTTGTGTTATGTGGTGTGTTTTTTTTCTCTGTTTGTGCTACAGGAAAAAGCAGATTCAATGTCCAGGCGTTCAGATGTAGTTGAGCACTCATCTGAGGCGAGACAGTACATGTTTAAGGGTGCAGTAACAGGAAGCTTTCACACTAAGGTAATTCGTTTGATGTAACCGGACTCTCTTGCAATATCTGGGCTTTCATTTGCAATGGTTAGTTGACTATTTTTTCTATAGGATGAGAATGGTGAACTCATGGGCAGTAATGACAGTCCAGAGAACAGCAAAATTAAGGTCAGCTAATGTATGTTTTGTCTTGTTCTGGTTTGATTTCTTAGAATACTGTTCTGAATCTGCATTGATTCTGGTTTACAATAAATAACATTTTGGAGAGTGCAAGGAAGAAAATTATTCAGTAATATGTAGAAGGTGTACAGTAAATATAGCAATGGCATGTTTCTGAGAATAATCATTTAACTTCTTTTCCCAGAACAAGCTAACTGAGTGTGAGCTGTCAGGTCTTAATGATCAACCAACAGGCAACAATAACCCAAAGGTTTCTTCTTGACTTTAATCATAAATTGTGTATATTTATATCCAAGTCATATTTGTCACTTTTTATGATGAAAATGTTTATAAAATGTACATTTTCATCATTTATCAGGGGAAAGCTGCTGTTTTCAGTCGGTTGTTTAACAGAACTTCTAAAAAGTGGACAAGCCTCTCTGCACAAGAGGTAAAAGATCTGGTGGAGCTTTTAGACATTAAAATAACCACTTTAAGCCTATATATTTATTGGTGACAAACAATTAAAGCTATTTTATATAGTCTCTTGATATAAAGATGCTACTTAAAATAATTAGTATTGTTGAAATTATCTGAACAGCACTGAGGTATCAGAATGCTAAAATCCATTTTCATCCATTGTGTTATACATACATGCTTTGCAGATAAAAACTTATTTAACACACATGTGCTTAGCACATTACATCACTGATCATGTCAGGCCATGAAACTGTACTATCTTTTACCACTAGAGGGTGGCAGGAAACTTCCTCAGTGAAACTGACAGCAAATCAGCCAAACTCTCAGTCTTACTATCAAATGTCGCACATACATTTTGAGCTAATGATTATGATCTGATATTAAAGATAATGAAAACTTATCAGAACTTTTCTTTCCATTTGCCCCAGGATGGCTTCACTGCTGACACCAACAGTCCGTCCAGCCAACACAGCCTTAAGGTCTGTTATGATTACAAGTACACCTAACATCACATGACATCACATCTTAAACTAAATATCCAGTGCAGTGTTGGGGAAAGTTACTTTTAAAAGTAATACATTATAATACTGAGTTACTTCCTAAAAAAGTAACTAATCACGTTAGTTACTTTTTATGGAAAGTAATGCGTTACTTTACTTTTTCGCTACTTTTTAAATCTGGGGAGGGCTTGCTTGTTTTGTTTTTAATATAAAAAGTTCTATTTCGGGCAAATGTAAAAGCCTTTTCACACCAAAAGCCTCAGGCTTTAAAAAAAAAAAATTCACGTCTGTACAGTAGACCTTAGAAGAAAAAAATGTCAACTCTTCAGCAATAAAAAAAAAGGGAAAACAAATGTTAATATATTGAGTCATTTTTGCTTATTAGTATGGTTGAATTGGATCATCAAAGTTCGGCAGGAAAGACTTCAGTTAATAAAATGGGATTAAATGCATAAAGGATATTTGTATTTTGTAACATTTAATTATTGCAGGATTGCGTCATATTTTGAGTTTTTATTCATTTTGAGGAATACTGAATCTGTTTTTGTGAGTGAGATGAATTAATGCTTGTTCACATTTATTCTAGAACTAACATCTTTCTCCTGATTTCTCTCAACATGGGGACAGAAGAGCTTTTAATCAATAAATGGGGAGAAAAGTAACTGTATTTTCTTGTCAGTTAAAAAGTAATGCATTACTTTACTAGTTACTTGGAAAAAATATTACGTAATATTACGTAACTCGCACTTGTAATCTGTTACCCCCAACACTGATCCAGTGTGAATCACATAGTTTGACACATAATATTTGGATTTAAAAATAAATATTAGTCCACAAAAACATACAGTAAACTGTATAGCTATGTATTGCTATAATTGTGGTAAAGTGTTTTTTTTTTTTTTACAGTTCAGTCAGTAAAAATCATGCTTTGATGTTACACAGAATAATGAGATATTGTATTTTGAAGGTTGTCTTTGGTTTAGCTCGCAAGTATTATACGCCTAATATTTCCTTCCTCTCTCTTTCTTAACAGGAAGAACTATCATTACAACATGGAGAACTCTCAGCTGGCAATCACAACCAAACACAAAACACAAACAACAAGGTATGACAAAACTGCATATAATCATTTATTCTTACATTACTGTCTTAAAGTTTACATTTTGCAATACTGTCCAATTTTTTAAATAATTTGTGTAGCTTTGTATAATGTGCTGGTCTTCTTTCTCTTTACAGGAAGAACTAGCATTGAAAAATGAAGATTTTCCAGGCAGTGACAGACTTGTAAGCTATAATGCCACTGAGGTTCAATCAAATATTTAAAGTTAAAAAAAATAATAATTCTAACTCTCCGATTTATTTTTTTAGGAGAGAAATTCCCTGTTTAATTTTCTTAAAACATCTCCTAGAGGAACTGAGGATACTTATGAAGAGGTATATTGCTACAACAAAATTAATTAACTTATGTCTGTTTAATTTATCTGTAGTATTTCTACCACTGCCTTCCTGCTGATAATGCACATTAGTTACAAACTTTCTTCTTGTAGGACAGCCCACCATTACACATTAAACTGCTGGCCAGTAATGACAGTCTCTTATATCTCTCTAACAACAACATAAAGGTGTTTATCACAACCCTTTTTTAAAGTTATATATAGTAGAATGTATTTATATTATTTTAATTGCTTAGTCACCTGCGATTCGCAATTACTCTCCTTTTTGTGCAGGAGAACTCAGGGAAGCTAAGTGGCACTTTCCGCAGTTCCCCAAAACCAGCATTACGTTTTCCTGCTGACACGGTGAAGCAGCTTCCCCTTCTTATTGCTGCATTTAGATTATTGACAATATTTACAGGTTAACATTTACTTTTATACCATTTGAAATAAAATTAAAATGATACTTTATTTCATATGTAGGATCCGCTAAGTGAGCACAGTAAAATTATAGATTGGGATTATAACTTCTTGGACAATGGCATTGAAAAGGTACTTAACAAATTAATTAAATGTAATGATTTTAAGTTGCAAAGTAGATGATGTGAAACAAATGCTGTACTGCTTCCTCTATTTGCTAGAAATCTATTGCAGTGCCCAGAAAATGCCATGATGAGAAACTCTCCAACAGTAATAACAAGGTAAGTTACTTAACGTTTTATACAGAAGAGAACTTGTTTTCTTTTCTGAGGGTCGAAAAAGTGGTATACATAGCCAGGAATATTGTAGGAAATTGAAGCCCATAATTCCACTTGCCACAAACAATGACTATATTTACAGTGCCAGTTCACACATTCTCCATAATCTCATTTGCTGCTCACATCCTGTCAGGTTGTGTCATTTAGAGTGAAAAGAACTCTACCTAGAATGTCCACATTTTCATCCAGTACGCAGGTAGTGTTAACACTTTTATTTTAATATATTTGATAATTTATGTCAAAAAGAACTATCTTAATCTAAAATCTTTATATAGGGTTTAGATGAAGAAGATATAATTGAGGAGCCAGTGGAAATGCAGAAACTGGGGACAAATGAGGCGAGTTATAGCGATGAGTTTGTAAATGAGTGTACTTGACTTATTTGACATATTATTTATGCTCCTTCTATGGTGTATCAATATCATATCATGCAATCACATAATGTTTGGGTAATTTCTTATTCTCTGAATGTTATAGGACTGTTCTTTTGAAATCCTGCCAGTGGAGATGGCTGCTTACCCAACAGATTCAAATGTTTTAGAGACAGATGAGGTATATTATTATTATTATTATTTCATTATTATACAATGATTTTTACATTTGGTTAATTATGAAATCTTTTTTAACCTTTTAATGTTCTCTTGCTCTCTTTTCACAGGATGATGACCTGATGGACTGGTGGGAAACTGTTGAGGGTGAGTTGGGTCAGATTACTTCATTACCTATTAAAGGTACATGTTTTCAAAAATGACTAGTCCTAGAAGACCAGCCTGCTAAGTTCCTGTATAATTAGACTTGTATATATAAGAAATTAGTAGATGAACTAATTTTGGTCGACTAAAATTAGTCAGTTGGATGATTGGTCAACCTTTGTCCCCCATCCCTGTTACTGTATCTAGTTTAGGTCACTGTTAGCAACTTCATATGGCTTACTGACTTTTGACAGGTTGGAGTGTGTGGAATGAAACTGCAAATTTTCAGGAGGATGATAAGGAGCTGTGAGTAAATGTGTTTTTTTTTTAAAATCATTGTTTAATTGGCTTCACTATGGAAGCCCACTGCCGCCACTGAACACAAAATAAAAAAAGGTAATTGTGACTATTTCGCAATTCTGACATTTTTTTTCGCAATTCCAAATTTATATCTTCCAATTCCGACTTTTTTTCTCATAAATGCGAGTTTGTATGTCACAATTCAGACATTTTTTTCCGCAATTCCAAATTTATTTTTCACAATTCTGACTTTTTTTTCCTCACAAACGTGAGTTTGTATGTTGCAATTCTGACATTTTTCTCTCATTTCCGAATTTATATCTCACAATTCTGACTTTTTTCTCACAAATGTGAGTTTGTATATCACAATTCTGACTTTTTTTTTGGCAATTCTGAATTTATATCTTGCAATTCTGACTTTTTTTCTCACAAATGCGAGTTTGTATGTCGCAATTCGGACATTTTTTCTCGCAATTCCGAATTTATATCTTGCAATTCTGACTTTTTTTCTCATAAATGCGAGTTTGTATGTCGCAATTCGGACATTTTTTCTCGCAATTCCGAATTTGTATCTTGCAATTCTGACTTTTTTTTCTCACAACTGTGAATTTGTATGTCACATTTTTGGGACAATTTTCTTGCAATTCCGAATTTATATCTCACAATTCTAAATGCAAGTCTGGACATTTTTTTCTCGCCATTCTGACTTTTTTATCACAAATGCGAGTTTGAATGTCGCAATTTGGACATTTTTTTCTCACAATTTGCAATTGCAAATTTATATCACACAATTCTGACTTTATGACTCACATTTGTGAGAGATCTCACAATTCTGAGAAAAAAGTCAGATGTAAACACACAATTGCAAGAAAAAAGCTGCAAAGTTTTTTTCAGTGGCAGAAACAGGCTTCAATGCTCCACTGGTCTTTTTTTGTTTTAAATGTTTTGCCAGGGCTGTTGAGGCTGCTGCAGACCGCGTGTTCATGGCGGCCCGTCTCTTCGTCAGTCTGTTCAACCAGCGTGGAGCCTCTCTGCAATGTCGCATTTTAGAATTGCTGGCTCTGGCAGACACTGCTGACAACTTCCATAAGAAGACTGTGAGCGCAGCTGTGGGAGGGGGCGTAGCCAGTGTGGCAGGGGGCATAGCCACCATTACTGGCCTCATCCTGGCACCCTTCACCTTTGGCACTTCCACTATCGTCACTGCAGTGGGTATCAGTGTGGCAACAGCTGGAAGCATCACCTCAGCCACAGCTAACATCACCGATGCTGTTCAATCAAAGATGGATCGCAAGAAGGTGGAGAAGATGATCCAGGGCTACCAGAATGAGATCAATGACATCAGAGATTGTCTGGAGTTCATGCAGGTATGTTCAGCATTCCATCTGTGTGTCATCTGTATGCCAATCTATCAATCTGTCTGTCTGTTCATCTGTCTGTCTGTTTTGTGTATGTAGGAAGGAATGAACACCCTGCAGGAATGGGATTTTAGGGGGTACTCTGAGAGTGTGGTTAACACGAGTCTTAGCCGTAACATAAAGTATGTGATGAAGGAAGGTGGACGAGCAGGTAAAGCTCTTATGATAAACACAGATAGGCTTATCAGCACTGTGAAAGTTCTAGGTGTTGCTGGAGGTGCTGCCAAAGCCGCCAAGGCCATCAGTATAACTACAGGGGTAATGTCCACTCTCTTCCTTGCCCTGGATGTCTTTTTTCTTGCCAAAGACTCCAATGAACTTCGCAGAGGTGCCAAGACCAAATTTGCCTCCAAGCTCCGAGAAGTCTGCAAAGAGCTACAACATGGCCTACTGGAACTAAACAAAGTGAAGACTCAGCTTCAAAAGACCATGGATGGAATTGAAGTGGAAGAATACGAGGAAGAGGAGGAGGATGAAGACCAATGTGAGTCAGATCCCGTTAAACTGGCTCTGCTTGAGGAAGAAATCGATCAGTTGGAGGAGAAACTGGACCAGAAAACTAAGCAGCAGCAAATGAACCAAAGCAAGAGAGGAGATGCTGAGAAAGAGACCCCAGAAAAGAAAGAAAATGAGGAGTCTTATCAGACTTATCAAATAGAAGGTGGGAAGAAACAAAAATGAAGAGGAATAATGCAGTTGATTTAAAAAAGACTTGGAATGATTTAAAATATAGAAAAAAGAAGACTTTACACGGATGTTGAAGGAGAAGTTCACTTCCAGAATGTCCAGAATGAAAACTTCCTAGTAATTTACTCAACCCCATGCAAGATGTTCACCTCTCTTTCTTCAGTCAAAAAGAAATTAAGGTTTTTGAGGAAAACATTCCAGGATTTTTCCCCATATAATGGACTTCAGTGGTTGAAGGTCCAAATTGCAGTTTCAATGCAGCTTCAAAGGGCTCTACACGATCCCAGCCAAGGAATAAGGGTCTTGCCTAGAGAAACAATTGGTCATTTTCTAAGAAAAATACAAATCTATGTTTTTAACCACAAATGGTCGTCTTGCACTAGCTTGTGCATATTACATAATAATGCACGCGTGACATAGACGGAAATACCGACCCAGTGTTTACAAAGAGAACATGCAAAGAAAGCCAAATGCTCTTTACAAATAAAGTAAAACATCGATGTCGGACAATTTTGAAGTTGGAGGAGAAAATGAGGTGAAATTAGAGAAATTAGAGTTTTTTGCTCTGCCCAACCTTTTTTAACCAAAGTACACAGATGAAGAACTAACCGCATGTGACTTTTCCAATGTGATTATGCAATACGAGAAGCATTGCAGAGCTATTGCAAGACCAGCATTTGTGGTTAAATAGTATATTTATATATATATATATATATTTTTTAGGAAATGACTGATCGTTTCGCTAGATAAGACCCTCATTCCTCAGCTGGGATTGTGTAGAGCCCTTTGAAGCTGCATTGAAACTGCAATTTGGACCTTTTAACCACCATTGAAGTCCATTATGGAGAAAAATTTGAGAAAATTCCTGGAATGTTTACTTCAAAAAACGTAATTTCTTTGTGACTGAAGAAAGAAAGACATGAACATCTTGGATGACATGGGGGTAAGTAAATTATCAGGAAAGTTTCATTCTGGAAGTGAACTACTCCTTTAAGGGGCTGAAAACAGAATGAATAAGAGGAACTGAACACTTCAGGGTTAAAAAGACAGAAAAAAAAAATTAAAGTGAAAGCAAGGGGGTGAGAAGCCTATAAACACTCGTGTTATTCAGGAAAATTTTGTTAATAATATAGTAACAGGTAAGAGAGAGCAGAAAGAAAAAGCTCAAGATTCATGTTAAAGTTTTAAGTAAGACTGTAAGGATTAGGTTTTAATTTTATATAAATCAAAATGCTGCATCAGAAACATTTTACCACTCAACATGCATCTTTTATTTTTTGTGCACTACACATGAGAATTTTACTTAAATTGTTGAATACATGGTAATCAAAATTAAGTATGCAGATAAAATAATTAAAAATGATTTTTTTTAGGGTTGTGGGTTTAAAACAAACCACTAAACTTTGATATTTAAGGTATATCAAAACAGTTCAGTCTTGTAAGCACAGTAAATAAATTCATGGAAATGTGTGTGAAAACCAGACCAAAAATGAAAAAATGTGAAGGGCTTTTTCTACAATCTATAGACTGTAATTAAGATTTTCAGAATTGGCCGGTGTGATTCACAACAGAACAAAACGTGTTACATTTGCTGCAGTATTATATACAGGAACCATTCTTTTGTGGCTTTAAAAACAAGGAATCCACCTTAAACCGGTGCTGAGTGCACTAATGAACATTTGTAGATAGAAAGGCATTTGGTGATTCTGGATTTATTTTCTTTATGAGTGTGGAAATTGTAAATGAGCAGTTGTTGGAGCTGACCTAGTAGGTAGTTCAAGTGACACAAATTATGATCACATTTCATCCTTGCTGCCCACAAAAAAACAAAACAAAACAAAACAAAAAAAACCCAAGCAGTTTTTATACTAGGTTTTATGCAATGCATTAAAGATGTAATATATTTTAATTTTTGTATTATTTATTTTTATTTTTACAAAAATGTTCTGTTAAGTCAATTAATAGGTAGTTTGTTTATGATTTAGCATTCATTTCCAAAATGCTTTGTGTAGTTAATTTTCTCTGGATTTATGCAATGTATAATTTTTTTTTTTTTTTTTTTTTTAAATAAACTGCAGAATGAGTTTTCGCATTTAGGCCAATTTTGTAATAAATAGCCTAGCCGTTCTCTTATACAACAGCAATTTATTCAATCCAACATTAATGTTTTTTGGCAAACATGTTGAAGATTAGCCAACAGGCTGTCGAGTCATTAAGTTATAAGCTCTTTCCTCACAAATGTATTCAGCGTATTCTGTCTACCATCGACAATATCATCTCCTCCTTCCAATAACAGCATCCAAAACAGTGTTGATCTTTTTTAACTAACCTTTAAGGCTCCTTTCAAGGGCCTCTGAAGGGCCTTCACATTTGTGATTGTGATGGAGCCTAATGTTTCTCTGTTTGGGGCCTAAGACTGAAAGAATTGAGAGGGTGCCCTCTGCTGTTGAAGATTGCTCATATATATGTGGTATTAGGGTATTTATAGTTTACAGGTACAGTATTAAGGTGTTTATAGATTTTTTTTGTTTGTTTTTTTAAACATCTATAGTGTGACGGCATTATCCCTTCTCACAAGATTTTATGATGACATTTGGGAGCTAAGCATTTGCATTGTCTTACACATTAGCACCAAACATGAGTAAATGCGAATTCATTCAAATTAAAGGATCAAAAGAAGCAACTCTTAAATGTGATTCATTACAAGGGATAGCAACAAACTAGATATAAAGCTATTTTGGGTTATAAATGTAGGAACATTCATTTTTTTACCCTTCACTTTATGCTTAATGCTTCACTAGATTAATGTTCTGCATGTTTAAAGACATACTACTGCAACCTACAAGCAATATGCATTTCTAATATCCATTAAAATATGTTTGATGGAAAGAAGCAAACTAATGTTATATAATGCTCTTTACGTTACATAACCATCGACTCACTGCCCCTAGGACATACAATCCAGCTCAGGACATACAATTCTTGCTATTGAAGCATATATTTTAGACTGAGTCATTCGGAGAAAAAAAGAAACAAGTGTGGGTTAGAGCACTCAAGCACACGCACAGGAAAAGAGGTACAGGGCAATACAGGACAAGATAACCGTACAACAGTAAAATGTGTCATACTTTATATAAAATGTACAGAATAATAACAGATGTATTCAATTATTGCATTTCCAGTGACTATTTGAAAACGATCAAACACAGATGACATTTTCATCACACCTGTCGCAATGCAATTACAGACATCATTTGTCCCATTAAGTGTGAGATCATCATGAGTGTCTATAGACTGCTCTCATTATTATGAGCTATTCTGAGATATCTGTGGAGACTGCTTTAATTATAGGGGAAGGAGAAAAAGAAAGACACTTAAAATAGATCAAAATGTTACACTTTCCTTGATAATCTTCATTTGAGTCACCAGTTCCCAAAAATTCAAGCATCTCACTGCACGTCTGTAACTAATGGCATTGAAGCAAAAATGAAAGGCATTATGCTAATTTTGGTGAGTATGACGTGACCTTGTGCTAAATTCAACCAGCTGGTAAAATACAACTGAACAGAAATGTTATACAGGGAGGAATTTAAAAATAACAAACTACTTAATTTTATACGGTGTCTTGATTAAATCCCTGTCCATAATGCAGAAATATGCAAGATATGGCTATTGCTAATTCTTCTGCCGTTGATATAAAGAAATTTCGGTAACACCTTGCAATAAGGTTTACAATAATGCATTAAAAAACATTAACAAAAACATAGAATTGCATGATATAAACTCTCAACTGCAAGCTAAAAAGCAATTCTGACTTTTAAAGTTGCAAATCTGCCTTTTTTTTTTACAAATGCAAATGTATCTTGCAATTCTGACTTTTTTCATGCAATTCTGACTTTTTTCTCAGAATTGTGTGATATAAACTCAATTGCAAGTTATAAAAGTCAGAATTGCGAGATATAAACACACAATTCTGATTTTTTTAATCAGAATTGCATGATATAAACTCACAATTGTGAGTTAAAAAGTTGCAATTCTGACTTTTTTTCTCACAATTATGACCTTTTTCTCAAAACCGTGTGATATAAACTCTCAACTGCGAATTATAAAGTCAGAATTGCGAGATATAAACACAATTCTGATTTTTTTCTCAGAATTGCATGATATAAACTCACAATTGTGAATTAAAAAGTTGCAAATCTGACTTTTTTCACAAATGCAAGTTTGTATCTCGCAATTCTGACTTTTTTCTCAGAATTGTATAATATAAGCTGTCAGTTGCGAGTTATAAAGTCAGAATTACATGATATAAACTCACAGTTGCGAGTTAAAAAGTTGCAATTCTGACTTTTTTTCGTAAATGTAAATTTGTACTGTTAAAAAGTTAAAAAGTTGCAATTCTGACTTTTTTTTCAGAATAGTGTGATATAAGCTGTCAATTGCGGGTTATAAAGTCAGAATTGCGAGATAATCTCACGATTCCAAAATTTTTCTCAGAATTGCATGATATAAACGCACAGTTGCGAGTTAAAAAGTTGCAATTCTGACTTTTTTTTTCCGCAAATGTGAGTTTGCATCTCGTAATTAGGACTTTTTTCTCTAAATTCTGACTTTTTTCTCAGAATTGCATGATATAAACTCTCAGTTGAGAGTTACAAAGTCAAAATTGCGAGATATAAACTCACAATTGTGAGGTAAAAAGTCGCAATTCTGAGTCCAAATTTGAAGGGTAAAAAGACTGAGATGTTCTCACAATTGCGTGTTATAAAATGAGAGTTGCGAGAAACTCGCAATTCTAAGAAAAAGTCACAATTTTGAAATATAAACTCACAACTCTGGGAAAAAAATTTGAATTACAAGTTTCAGATTTTTGAAAAAGTCGCAATTACCTTTTTTATTCAGTGATGGACGGAAACGGGCTTCCATAAGTTAATTAACTAATGATAAAAATGGTGTTACAGAGATTTCCTTATTTTTTCAAACCCTTTTTATTTTAAAAGAAAAAACAAACAAACAATTTAGATCTACCTCTAAGAACACATTTACACCTAAGCTACTTCATATCTATAATGCTAATTCACACCAACATGTTTTACCGTAGGTGCAGTGCAACATTTGGTCATTTACTGTCTTTCGAATTCTTATGTTTATATCAGTTACATTTGTACTGTTGCATCAGTGATATACTGAATATATTAAATAATATATGGGTGTTGCACATGTCAGTAACTGACGTTCCTACCTATATTTATGTCTACAGTAGAGGAAAGAAAGAATAGAGACAAATAGGCTACAACGAGAACAAAATCCACGATGTCTTTCAAAGTGAAAATCCTTCTCTATTCTTATGTCCTAAACTCTAATCAACCCAGCATGTTGATGCCACAGGGCTATCATTTGTTTTCCAAACCCCTAATTTCCCACCCACACTTGACTTTTCCCTTTTCTTGGTCTCTACCTTATTAAATCTCTTTCCATTTTGAATATTGTGAAAGGTGTTTTTGTCCTCTGCACTGACCCTTTTGTTTATTCTTCCCTTTTCTACTTCTTTTTCTTCTGGAAGCGTCTGAACTGACTCTGTATTGCCAAAGCTGCCTTTTCTGTCTCTGGCGCATCCAGATCAATGTCGATCTCTTCTTCAGGTTCTTGCGTAGGGTTCTTCCCAGCTTTGTCCGCCGGTTTCTCCTGAGGGGCTGAGGGGCACATGACATGGAAATATTGAGAATGTCGATGACATAGTAAAAGGATTTCAGTGTGCACCAATTAAGGTTAAATCCTATTGCATAAATTGTTTATACATTTTAATATCCAAGAAGTGTTTTTGTTGAGCGAAACCAGGGTGATGCTAACTTCGGGGGTTGGCCTACAAAAATACATACCGACTGCACTACACTGCAGCACTATTTGCAATGCTTTTTATTTAACCAATGTTTGCAATTCTGTTTGTTGTCACTCACTACAGGCAACAGACTTCTATTGTACGTACAAAACCAGCTGAGTGATTTTTCAAAATATCAAATTTTTAGATGAAACATGAGTCATTACAAGCTCATTTAATTAGTTGATGCAGCTTGCAATGCCAGGGCTTTGGTGAGATGAAAGGGTAAGTCAGCTGAATATACCCTGACCTTAAGGGAATAACCAACCTCCACTAGATATGCAATAAAGAACAGTCTCCTGAGTGAATGCGTGCTTCAGTTCTCGTGGGTACCCATGTGCGTTTTTTGTTAAGAGGATGGAGAGCGAGAACTGAACTGACCCTTTAAGATAAAAATAGTAAAAACAGATCAAAATCAGACTGAACTGGTAGACATCTGTTTAGTGGTAGGCTACACATATATTTGTACAAATATAAACCTGGCCTTATATAACTGTACAGTTCTGGTGGAGAACAAAACGTGGAGGAGTTTTCAAGAAATCAATTATAAAAAAATCAAACATGGTGTAATGAAATGCGTAAACGCACCTTTTGTATCTGTGGTGGGCCCCTGAGTGCTGTTGGGAGGATCAGATGAACTGTTCTGCTAGAAAGAGATAGCAACTTTCAGGTTATATATGCACTATAAACAAAAATAACATTTTTGAAGTTTTATGTGGTCTGCCATTAAATTAAAAGCTGATATGAGGATAGTAAGTGATAAAGACCCCTTAATCCCCATCGGTTTAATCCTCCTTTTTCAATTCTGTGTGCAATCTGGAACAGTGGCACTCAGCCCTGGAGAGGATGGCCATAACATGCAAGCTTAGTGTGTGTATGTGTGTGTGTGTGTATTTTATATTATTTTTAAAGTATATTTATCCTTATTTAAATTTGTAGTTGAAGAACATTTATATTTGATGCATACAAATACCATGTTTATCTATTTGATATATGTTAAACAAAAGTGTGCATTTGTATTTTTTGTTAAAGAGATAATCCATCACCATCCTTATGTTGCCTTTCCAATATGCACAGCATGAGTAAACTATACTTGAGGCCAAAATGCATTCAGTATATCTGTGACCTTGCTTCTTCAATTACGAGAACAAATTAACTTTGAGACGATGCCCTAGATTTGAGTTATTCATATAGACACTGACATCCAAAATGTGTCAATTTTGTTCATAGATTTTTTGCGTCACTTAATGTGTACTTTAAACAATGAATTGTCTATTAACCTGAGAAACGCAGTAGATGTACTGTAAACACGTCTTGCATATTGTCTTTAGAGCACAGAAAAGAAACAGAACATTGCCTAAATGCACACTCACACATGTACACGTATTATCCACTCTCTTGCTGCAAGGGACTCTTTCAAATGCAAATCTCTGCAGCCCTCCCTCTATAATCCTATTTTTTTTGGAAAGAGAGAACATCTTTACCTTACCTTTACACTGAACCTGCCCCATCTCTCTCTAATATGTTTTAAAGCACCCATACATCAAACACACCATCTGTGCTGTCATATAAAATCCTTTGAATCTAAAGCATTTTTTTCAGACTTTTGTCTGCCTGTGTTATTTGCCAAAAGTAGGTTATATGAGTATTACCGAGGTAAGACTTTTCACACTTGGTTTTCACACTTAAAAGACATGATGATGAGGGGGAAAAGATCCCATATCCAGCCAGCTGGCTCCCAGTGTGTTGGCCATTACTTTTTCTCTGGTACATTACCTCAGCCAGCACTTTATTTTCACTCTCACACGTCAGTGATACACACAAGCCTCACGGCACAATCTCCATCTGCTAATTAGCCAAGCTCATATCAGCAAGGTCAAGCTCCCCTGAGCCACTTATTAATTGGCAATTAATGGGACACACAAAAAATGTAAAGCACCACACTTTCATTTTAAACCAGGGAGATCTAAAAATTTATATTTTCTCACTGAGACAAAAAGCACTGTAAAATGCATCGTAAAATGTATGGAGTTGGTATCTTAGCTGTCAATCCACCTCTAATTTCTCTTCATTAAAGATGAAAAACTGAACCCTTTTATATTTCTCATCCTAACTTAAGAGAAATTAGAGGTGTCTTGACGAAGCAATCTACTCTTTAATACAACCTACATGGCTCAAAGGATTGGAATTATTTAATCTTTTTTTTGTTGTTGTTTTTTTTTGCCTCAATAAAGAATGTATTTACACTGAACGTAATGCTATAGATGTTTATTTTATTGTAAGCTTCGAATTAAGTTTTAAGTTACTCTGGTTTATCAGAATTAAAATAACAAATAAACACTCACCTCACTCATAGTTCTGAGGGAAGTCGAATGTCGTTTTGGGTTCGCGGGATAATTTGTAGCGTGACTTTGAAACACTAAATAAATTTGATCGTTATTTCCCCCTTTTTGTCCGAGTGCTTTAAAATTATGTCAGAACAACTGAACCGAGAATATTACGCAGAGAAGTGAATCTCCATCTCTCATCTCGAAAAAACACGCCCCTTCTCTCTCTCTCTCTCTCTCTCAGGTCAGTGTACTAGAACAATAATACGTTTGAATAAATATTATGAATAATATTATTACAATTTACATTCTTGATTATTAAAAAGAATTCAAATAATGTTAATATTTTGAGTACAATAATAATACCACTTTCTAGAATTATAATTATAATAAGATTATTAAAGTATTATTATGAAAACTTTATTATTATTATTATTATTATTATTATTATAGTTATTTTGTATTTGCATTCTTAATTATTATCATGAATTAATCAAAATACTATTTTCAGATATGGTCAGAATTAAGCCATATTTTACTGGTATACTTAGGCTGTTTTTTATTACTGATGATGAATATGCAGTTAGTATAATAATAATAAATGTATTTATTTGCATTCTTAATGTTTGTCATTAATTAATCAAAATACTATTTTCAGATATGGTCAGACATTAAGACATATTTTACTGGAATATTTAAGCTGTTTTTATTACTGATGATGAATATGCTACTAGTATAATAATAATAATTATAATAATAATAATAATAATTATTATTATTATTATTATTATACATTTATTTATTTGCAGTCTTAATTATTGTCTTTCTGCCTACGCTGATGATATTACAGTTTTTGTTAATCATAATGAAGATGTTAAGAGGTTATTTGAAGTTCTTAATTGTTATGAGAGAGCTTCATCAGCTAAAGTAAATTGGAATAAAAGCGATGCATTTTGGGTGGGACAGGGGCAGTCCGAAAGTCTCCCACAGTTACCATGGGATCTTAGGTGGGGTAGAGAAGGTATTAAACTGTTGGGGATTTTTTTTGGGTCAGACACTTTCCAAAAGTTAAACTGGGAGGGCGTAGTAGAGAAGGTGCGCACAAAGTTGTCTAAATGGAAATATTTGCTACCTCAGCTGTCTTATAGGGGAAGAATTTTGGTGATCAATAATTTGGTTGCCTCTACTCTTTGGCACAAACTAACAGTGTTACAACCACCTGCTGGACTTATAGATGAAATTCAAAGGATGCTTGTGAGTTTTTTCTGGTCTGGACAGCATTGGCTTCGCTCTGCTGCTTTGTTCCTTCCTATTCAAGAGGGAGGTCAGGGACTGGTGGATATAAAATCCAGAGTAAGGACTTTTCGCTTGCAGACAGTTCAGAGACTATTGTACCACACCAATGCATCCTGGATGGAAACTGCCTTCATTCTTCTCAGGAGGGTAGGAGGCATGGGACTGGATAAACATCTGTTCCTAATGCAACTCCAGAATGATGTTTGGGCGGATTTTACATCTTTTTATAAATCTACTATGGAAGCATGGAAAGTGTTTACTATTTCACGTTCATCAGATGAACCTGCTGATTTGTGGCTTTTTGAGGAACCAATCTTTTTCAACTCTTTGCTACAGTCGAGATTGATGTCTGCCTACAGTTTGCGTTCACGTTTAACTGCTGTTGGTTGCACAAAGCTGGGACATATTCTGAGCAGCAAGATTGAAGAGTTGAGTGAAAGAACTGGGTTGAGATCGTTGCGACTGCTAAAGAAAGCAATTTTTGAGATTCATCAGTCTTTGGATGAGGACTATAAGACTTTCTTAAATGATCCAACAAAAATTGATCAATGGAGGAAGGGTGTTCCCTATTTGTTTCCCTCATTGAAGGTGACTATTTTTATGAGTGAGTGGGAAGAGGATGAGAGTTGCCTTTTGTCATTGAAAACTCCTCAGCTGGGTGAGTTTGAGGAAATCAGCAGGAAAAACATTTATATTTCCTGTGTAAAGGCATCTAATGGTCATCTTTTGAGAGGAGTTCCAGCAACAAAATGGACTGAGTTTTTGGGAACCAATTCTTCCCCCAGAGGCTGTTGGCGGTCCCTATACAAACGACCAATCGACAAACGAACGGGTGACCTCCAATGGAGGATTGTACATGGGGCCATAGCAACAAACAGACACGTTGTGCACCTAAATCCTTCTGTAGGGGTGGGTTGCCCATTTTGTTTGGAGGTTGAGACAGTTTTTCATTTATTTGTGCAGTGTTCTCGGTTAAATGACCTTTTCTCTCTTTTATCTCAATGGTTTGCTGGAATTGGTGAAGCTTTCTCTTTTGAAGTTTTTATTTATGGTCCAAAATATTCAGCAAGTCAGAAAAATATGTTGACACTATTGAACTTCCTGTCGGGTACAGCAAAACTTGCCATTTGGAAATCTAGAAAAAATAAATTGTTAGGGCAGGGTTCTCTAAATGCTTTGAACATGTTTATGGGACTGGTGGCTGCTCGTCTTAGGATAGAGCATGCCTATTATAAGTTGGTAAAGTGTCTAGAAGTGTTTATAGATGTTTGGGGGATAAATGAGGTTTTGTGTACAGTTAGTGAAGATGGTGATTTGTTGATTGCTTTTTGAAGAAAAAGGAAGAAAAAGAAGGGGGAAGGAAAAAAAAAAAGCTGTTTTGTGGCTTTTGTGTATGGTTGTGGTTTTTGCTGGGTTGTAATTTTGAAAAGTTTTTGTTGTGAGTGAAAATATTGTGATTTAGGTGTTATATTGTGAATAAAGGTGTTTTCTCTCTCTCTCTCTCTCTCTCTGTCTCTCTCTCTCTCTCTCTCTCTCTCTCTCTCAGGTCAGTGTACTAGAACAATAATACGTTTGAATAAATATTATGAATAATATTATTACAATTTACATTCTTGATTATTAAAAAGAATTCAAATAATGTTAATATTTTGAGTACAATAATAATACCACTTTCTAGAATTATAATTATAATAAGATTATTAAAGTATTATTATGAAAACTTTATTATTATTATTATTATTATAGTTATTTTGTATTTGCATTCTTAATTATTATCATGAATTAATCAAAATACTATTTTCAGATATGGTCAGAATTAAGCCATATTTTACTGGTATACTTAGGCTGTTTTTTATTACTGATGATGAATATGCAGTTAGTATAATAATAATAAATGTATTTATTTGCATTCTTAATGTTTGTCATTAATTAATCAAAATACTATTTTCAGATATGGTCAGACATTAAGACATATTTTACTGGAATATTTAAGCTGTTTTTATTACTGATGATGAATATGCTACTAGTATAATAATAATAATTATAATAATAATAATAATAATTATTATTATTATTATTATTATACATTTATTTATTTGCAGTCTTAATTATTATCATTAATTAATCAAAATACTATTTTAAGACATTGAGATGTATTTGACTGGTATATTTAGGCTGTTTTTATTACTGATGATGAATATGCAAATGGAACAACAACAACAATAACAATAATTAAAATAATAATTATTTTTATTAGAAATTTATTTATTTGCATTCTTAATTATTATCATTAATTAATCAAAATACTCATTTTAGATATGGTCAGACATTTGGCCATATTTTACTGGTATATTTAGGCTGCAACTGCTATAACAACAACAACAACAACAACAATAATAATAATAATAATAATAATTATTATTATTATTATTATTATTATTATTATACATTTATTTATTTGCAGTCTTAATTATTATCATTAATTAATCAAAATACTATTTTAAGACATTGAGATGTATTTAACTGGTATATTTAGGCTGTTTTTATTACTGATGATGAATATGCAAATGGTACAACAACAATAACAATAATTAAAATAATAATTATTTTTATTAGAAATGTTTTTATTTGCATTCTTAATTATTATCATTAATTAATCAAAATACTCATTTTAGATATGGTCAGACATTTGGCCATATTTTACTGGTATATTTAGGCTATAATAATAACAACAACAGTAATAATAATAATTATTATTACTACTATTTTCGAATTTTTTCTTCTTCTTCTAATTATTTTTATAAATGTGTTGTGTTGCATTTCATTTTTATCATTATAATCGTAAATGGCGTATTCAAAATAAATATTGTGAACAACAACAACAAAAAGTGTGTGTGTGTGTGTGTGTGTGTGTTTTTTAGAGTGAACATCATGTATCTCATTTATCAGTGTGTGGTGTAATCTTAAGCGCCGCTTTGTTTGTGGATCTAGACCTACTTCCGGAGAACGAGCGTCTTGCCGGAAAAAGAAAGAGAGAAAAAAGGAAAGAGAAAGGGAAAAAAACAGAAGTGCTAACGAAGCAGATCAGTCAAAACATAAACACTGCGGGCACGACCAAAAACGTGACCTAAAACTGCGGCGTTTTTTGGATCGCCAGTGCGGGAGTGTGTTGAGGGCACATCTCACTAATGTGTCGAGCTTTTGTTTGCGCTTGACTCGAAGGTGAAGGAAGGGAAATCTGCGCAGAGGATTAACAAGTGCGGAGACTTTGGGCCTACACTAGAGGTAACACCGCTCGCTAGTTAGCTCTCCATTTTCTCGCACGACCAGTGTTTACATGTTGTCAGCTCGAGGCAGCACTTACAACATATCCGTCTCTGACGTGTTAAACTTGAGTTTTTCCGTGCACGACACATTAAACCATATTTTCTCGTCGGGACATTTTTGAAATTTTGAAAATATACCTTTCTTTGTTCAAACTGTAGTGCCTGTAGAACTAACGTTATTTGCCTGCCAACATCAGTGTGCGTTTGCAAAACTAGCCAGCAGCTTGTCTATTTTTGACCATGGTAATGCCACAAAAGCAATTGCTAAGATTAGTTAGCACAGTAGCTAGTCGCAGCCAGTTTACTGCGCACTACCAAGTTGTCATGTGGCATTAACACGAATGCACAAACACTTCTAAGGTTCGTCTGCAGTTGGACTCGGTTGTTACTGTACAAGGTAATGTCATGGGTATTGCGATTAGAGGCTGGTGTTTACCGTGGCAGCTATTTACTATGCAAGCAGGCTTATTTTGCCACCTTTAGCTGATGTCATGGATCCTGTCAGTCTGAGGGGTCAGCACCTTTTCAATATGTCAAAATTACAGTAACGTCTTTTTATGTTCATCAGTTTGAAGACATGCATTTTGATCATTGACTGTATAAAATACCAACGTTAATTGATCTGTCAAGCTTTCTTTAAGAGTACTCTCAACTCAGGTCTTGAAAATAATTTGATCTAGTGAATATCCACTGTGTGATTGATTGAAACAAGCCATTTTCTTTTTTTATTTTTACAGGGTCTCTTCTGTCAGAAGAGACAGTCAGACAGAATGTGTGATACAGATGGTAAATCCAGTGTCCCAAATGGTAAGTAAACCATTAAGTAAGTAAAAGTTCACCCAAAACTGAAAATTGTGTCATAAAAATACGAAAGAATGTCGTATTTTCTGTATGAGGAGTGTTAACAAAGGTTAAAAAAAAATGATGGTTTGCACTAACATGGATGCGCAACCATATAGGTGATACTCGGATGTAAACAACTTGCTGATTTGCTAATAACGTTAATTTATGATGTCTAAACCACAGAAAAAACACATGGATGCTGTTAAATCATATAGAGATGGACTTAGTAAGCAGGAAAGAGCGCAATATTTTGCCAACTAAAGTTAATAAAAATGCGTACGAGCAGTATTAATTCAGATATTAGCCTAAAATTTCACCTGTCTGACTGGAAACATGAATATTGTTCAGATTCTTGCCCTGGAAATTCTGGTTCAGTTTAGCCAACCACAAACACCTTTTATTCCTCAGACAGTTTTTTTGCACTCTTCTTGATTTGTTATAACTTTTGGCAGTCTGTAGTACTCCAAATGTTTATCCTGGTCTGACTGATTAGTACAGCCCAAATCATGACAATAATTGACCATTTTCACCAGCAATAATCAACAAAATATGCAAGTTTTGTTCAGTTCAGTGGCAGTAATTACGTTCAGTGAGGCCAATATGGCCGATTGATGACGTGTCGTGAAAACACTCAATAAAGTCTTGGGTGAAATGCTCATATTCTCTGATGTATTCAAATGATGGCAAAAGTAGCCAATTTTTAAGCCTCTGGCTTAATTTACCAGGTGGTTCTGATGATCCAGAACCTGGAGAAGGAAGAGAGGAGGCAGATACATCTGCAGTGCCAGAGGCCCAGACCAGTCCTGATTCAGGTATGGAAACAGTCCTAACTGTCAAATACACTGCTGTTCATAAGTTTGGGGGATTTTTTTTGTGTGTGTGTAATCAAAAAAATCCACTAACAACAGCAATATTGTGAAATATTGTTACAGTTAAAAAACAAACAAACAATTTTTTAGTTTTATTTTTTTCATATGAATATATAAGAACATAAATTCAGGCAAACCTGAATTTTCAGCAGCCATTACTCCAGTCTTCAGTGCCACATGATCTTTCAGAAATCATCTGATATGCTGATTTGGTGCTCAAGAAACATTTCTTCTTATTATCAATGTTGAAAACAGTTGTGGTACTTAATAGTTTGTGGAAACCACGATATATGCCTTTTTCAGGATTCTTTGATTAATTAAAAGTTCAAAAGAACATGGCAATTTAATGCTAAATTTTAATGCATCCTTGCTGAGTAGAAGTATTAATTAAACATAAACATTTACCCTAAAATAATGATCTGTTGTGAATTTGCTATGGTATTTTAGTATAATGTAGGAATCATCTTTACAGCAGGATATGTAATAAGCAGTGCTCCACTAATTGTTCAAGTTTTCTCTTGACAGGAAATTTGAGTTCAGCCCCAGAGGGAAGTGAGGATGGTCAGGACAGGGCGATGGCAAACTCTGAGCAGAAGCAGGGGACGGGAGAAGATGAGGACACCGACAGCATGGATGGCAGTGGTCTCTACTCTCTAACTGAAGAAGGAGAAAGAGAGAGTGAGGGAGGGAGAGAGCGTGGAAAAGATGAAAGTAAGAGATCCGCCAGGAAGAGGAATCGACCCAGTGGTGGAGCCACTCGCCACTCTTCCAGTTCAGATGATGACGATGAAGACGAAGAGGAGGAAGAGGATGCTGAGGAGGAAGATGAGCAGGCCATGGAAGCGTGGCTGGGAGCCGACCTGCGTGACCTGAGTCGCCCTTCATGGCGTGCGGTCCCGTCGCTGCGTGCCCGAGAAATTGGCCGCGATTCGCACCAGTTTGTGAGGAGAGTGTGTGGGGCGCGTGGTCTAGTGCAGAGGCTGGAACTGCAGGGCCGTCTGGAGAGACACACGGGCTGCGTGAACACCCTCCACTTTAACCCATCTGGCACCCGCCTGGCCTCCGGTAGTGATGACCTCCGCGTGGTGATCTGGGACTGGGCTCGCAGAAGGGCAGAGCTGGAGTTCGACAGTGGACATAAGAGCAATGTCTTTCAGGTGAAAAAAAAGTGCAGTTCAGCTGACTGCAGATGTCTAAAGCTCATTAGTTCACTCCGAGAACAAAAAATTACAGATAATTTTCTCAGCCCCTTGTCATCCAGGATGTTCATGTCTTTCTCTCTTCAGTCGTAAAGAAAATGTTTTTTGAGAAAAACATTGCAGGAATTTTCTCCATATAGTGGACTTCTGTGGTGCCTGTGAGTTTGAAATTCCAAAATGCAGTTTAAATGCAGGTTCAAAGGGCTCTAAACGATCCCAGCCAAGAAAGAAGGGTCTTATCTAACGTAACGATCGGTTATTTATTTTTTTTTAAAAGTTAGTTTATACACTTTTTAACTACAAATGCTTGTCTTGTCTAGCTCTGCGATGCCAAAAACAAAAAAAAAAACCTCCCATCTCATTTTCTCCTCCAAATCGCCCTACATCACTGTTTTACCTTTTCTTGTAAAAGGTGTTTGACCTTCTTTACATGTTCACTTTGTAAGCACTGAGTCAGTACTTCTTCAGCGATTTAGAATGCTTTTGAAGTTGGAGGAGAAAATGAGATGGGAGTTTTCCAACATACCCTAACTGTCTTGAACCAGAGTGCAGAGTATGTATGCGCATCGCAGAGCTAGACAAGACGAGCAATTGAGGTTAAAAAGTTTATAGTTTTTTTGTTTTTAAAGAAAATAACAGAACGTTTCGTTGGATAAGACCCTTGTTCCTTGGCTGGGATCATTTAGAGCACTTTTAACTGCATTTTGGAAGTTCCCAGGTACCATAGAAGTCCACTATATGGAGAACATTCCTAAACTGTTTCCCTCAAAAGACATAATTTCTTTATGACTGAAAAAAGTAAGACATGAACATCTTGGATGACAAGAGGGTGAGTAAATTATCTGTAAATTTTTGTTCTGGAAGTGAACTAATCCTTTAAATGCTTAAAATTTAAAGTCACTGATGGCAAACATGATCTTTTTAGAAAATAATGACAGAACTTCCATTTTTGGAAAAATGATTTATTTTAACCACTACTGTTCAAAAGTAAGGGGTCTGTAAGTTTTTAATTAATTAAATTTAATTAAATTAATTTATTTTTAATTTATGCTCATCAAGGCTGGATTTACTGGATCAAAACTACAGTAAATACTGTAATATTGGGAAACAGAATTACAGTTTAAGTTACAATTTTATATTTTAGTATATTTTAAAGTGCCTTTGACTGGAAAGCTTAATTTTCAGCAGTCATCATTACTTCAGTCTTCATTGTTACATGATCCTTCAAAAAAAAAATTTTATATGCTGATTTGGGGCTCAAGAAACATTTCTTTTTTTTATTAAAATGTTGAAACAGTTGTGATGCGTAGTATACTGGTAGAAGCTTTGAGGATTCTTTGATTAATAGAAAGTTCGGTATAATATTAATTTGATTAACAAAATAATAGTTTTTATTTTATTTTATTATTTTTTTTTGGTAATAGTGGAAAAGTCTCTACTGTCTCTACTCTCTACTGTCTCACTTTTGATCAATTTAATGCATCCTAACTGAAAAGTTATTAATTTACTTACCAAAATTTTGAACAGTAGAGTTTTTAAAAAAATAACCACCATAAAAGCCACATCAGTGGTTTAGCTGCTGTCCAACTTATTAGTGATTTTCTTTATTTTTACTGGGTTGTTGTTGCTGGACAGAAACCTTGTTTTGTGTAGTTCCACTAAAGGTGTTAAAACTTAGTTTTAGATGTCCATAAGAAGGTTTTAAAATGGATAGATATAAATCAGTGCATCCTCTTTATTATTTATTATTCTCTCCCCAGGCAAAGTTCCTCCCACACAGCGGTGACTCCACTTTGGCCATGTGTGCCCGAGATGGACAGATCAGAGTGGCTGAACTTTCTGCCACACAACGCTGCAAGAACACCAAAAGAGTGGCTCAGCACAAAGGTGCAGCTCATAAGGTATGATCAACCATAAGTTTTATTTAACTGCATATTTAAGAGGAATTATTTATGATAGATTGATTATGGAAAATGAATGATAACTCCAAGTTGTTTAAAGTTGTGGCCATTATGCTAGTGTGTATATTGATCTTCAAAAATTCATTGTTCTCGGCTCACTTGTTCCATGGTTACTTCAAACCAAACAGGTTTGAAATCTGACTGGTTGGAGCCTTTCATTCAAATACTGTACATTCATTAATCAACAGCTTGGAACATCTGTCTCCCAGTCAGAATTATGATGCGTGTGATTTAAATGTTTGTTTGTTTTTTCCTTTCTCAGCTTGCACTGGAGCCAGACTCTCCCTGCTCTTTCCTCTCTGCTGGTGAAGACGCAGTAGTGTTCGGCATTGACCTGCGTTTAGACAGACCTGCCAAGTGAGTGCACAGTCATGTCACAAATGTCACAAACAACCCTAAGATTGCCAGAAGAAAAGAAAAGCAGCACTTCAGCAGAGTGACACAAGTGAACAAAGGCAGGATTAGATATCCGACAAAGAATTGTGTCAGCAGCTAGATGAGTCGGTGGAAGCTTTTGTCACAGGTTATTATATGGCTTACTTAACAGTGGTATTTTTAACACCTCTGATACATAAATTATTTTTAAATGAACGGGGGAAGTGCTGCTTGTTTTAGTTAACACCTTATGGAAATTGTTTAATTATTATACTTCCTCAAAGAAGTAATGCTATGAAACTGTAGCATTTAATAAAAAGTTGATAAACCCAGCAGTTCAGTGTTTGGGGTCAGTAATTTTTTTTTAAAGAAATAAGTACCTGTATTCGGGAAAATATATTCATATAAAAAAACAGTTATTTTAAATTGTAATATTTTATAATATTACTGTTTTTACTGAATTTGTGATTAAATAAATGTAGCCTTTTTAAGATGTTTTAAAATTCTTTTTTAAGAATAGTTCAGAGCATTAGCACACCCACTTTGTTGTGGGTAAAATGGGTCTGCTTACCCTTACAAATCTCATTATGTGATCTTTTCACACTTACTATAAAAACAGCTCATACTAAGTCCCTAGAAATCCTAGAATCAGCCCTGACTGTCATACTTTTTTTTTTTTTTTAAGACATATTTTTATCCTGCAGCCTAAAAGTGAATGTGTTTGATATTCTTTCTTGCAATCCTGTTCCCCTCCTCTTCTCATATTTTCTCTTTTTGTTCTACAAAAATAAAAATGGCCAAAAGGCCAACGATAGAAGAACGTCTACTTGTATTGAAGAAACAGAAAATGTTTTGTCACATTAGAGAAACTACAGTGTTTTAACAACCAGATTCTTCTTCTTTAGATCCCAGAAACACGGCATCATAAAAAAATCTCTCTTTTGAAAATGTTATTTCAGTCTTCAAGCAAAGAGTAAGCGAAGCATGTACTGCTATATTGACTAGTCAATTTTCTTTCTTTTTTTAATCTCTCAGCAAACTGGTGGTGGTGAAGGAGGGTGAAAAGAAGGTGGGGCTGTACACCATTTTCGTGAATCCAGCCAACACACACCACTTTGCTGTGGGTGGCAGCAGAGACCAGTATGTCAGGTGAGACGAACATCTTTACTAACATGTCACCTCCTTTGCACCAAAGTCAAGCTGTTTCTGATCCAGCTGTCAAACTCTATACCTGTTAAAATTGTTTCTCCAACGACACATTGTCAGTACTGTGCAGCTGTTGTCCTGCATCACTCACTGTTTCTCTCTCTTCTTCTTCTTCTTAGGATCTATGACCAGAGAAAGATAAATGAACATGATAATAATGGTGTGCTGAAGAAGTTTTGTCCCTCTCACTTGGTGTCCAGCGAGTCCAAAACAAATATTACCTGTTTAGTGTACAGCCATGACGGCACAGGTAATATGCACACTTAACTCTCAGAAGGAGACTCTTGTATGGTTACATGCTTTATATTGCATGGTCTGTTGTAGCAACATTCAAAGTGTGTCATTGTTGAACTGTCTTTCAGAATTGCTGGCAAGTTACAATGATGAGGACATTTACCTTTTTGACTCCAGCCACAGTGATGGAGCGGATTACCGCAGGAGATACAAGGGTCACCGCAACAATGCTACAGGTACTTTCTATTTGATTTAATTGCTCTATAAGGTGTGTATCACATTTTGCACGCAGTTTCTGAAAATCCAGTCCTTAACCATCACCCTTTTTTCTTATTCCATCTGCTATTGGAAAATCCTCCTCCAGTGAAGGGAGTTAACTTTTACGGTCCCTGTAGTGAGTTTGTTGTCAGTGGCAGTGACTGTGGACACATCTACCTGTGGGATAAGAACTCTGCTCGTGTGGTTCAGTTCATGGAGGGAGACCGGGGAGGAGTGGTAAGACACTGTCACTAAATAAATTGAACTACTAGATCATTGAACATCCGGTTTGGAAAAGTTGATGTATAAATAAAATTCTCTTTCTGTGTTCAGGTGAATTGTCTGGAACCACATCCTCATCTTCCAGGTTTAGCCACCAGTGGTTTGGACCACGATGTGAAGCTGTGGGCACCTACTGCTGAAAATCCCACAACACTAAAGGGACTTAAAGAGGTATGCTTCATACATATTATACATATTGCGCTATACCAGTGTTTCCCAACCACTGTGCCGCGGCACACTAGTGTGCTGTGACAGGCTGTCAGGTGTGCCTTGGAAAATTATCAAAAACTTACCGTCTCTATTATATTTCCTTATTATTATTTTTTATCAGTGCTACTGGCCATCATTATGTCTGTTTGAGGGTTTTTGACAAAAATTTAACCAATGAAAAGCATTCAAAAGAGCTTGTGACTAAAGCTTGTTACGCCATTGGATACGCAATTGTCAGTCAAACCTCATAACTCTGCCCCACCTCCATTCAGAATGAAGTTCTGCGACGTGCAGTTTGAATACAGACGTCTACTTCTTCACAATGCAAGGCTAAATAAAGAACTAATGTTTGAATAAGTACAGCATTTTCTTTACTCAAGAAACACTGTTTTTAAATGCTAAAGCTGTTGCGTATTTGAAGAGCGTAAAAAGTCTTAGCATTTGCCATGTAGTTGTTGCCAATGTACTTTTATATGTTTTAAATATCCTGTGCATAGTGGTTCATCTTTTATATCATTAGATTTTGGCCAAATGTATTAAACAACAAGAAAAACTGAGTGCACATACAGCTACAATAAACTTTATAACCTGTAAATCGATGAAAATGTAATTTACTGCCTCCGATGCGGCCGTTCTAATGACAAGCCATTCTAATGTTTTTTTAGTGCTTAGTGGTGTGCCGTCGGATTTTTTTACTTATCAAAACTGTGCCGTGGCAGAAAAAAGGTTGGGAAACACTGCGCTATACTATGTATACATACTGTGCATCTCACATGAACTTTAGTGCATTTCATTTGTGTCAGATTTACACTACTGTGTAAATACTACTGTGAGGGCCCTACCACACTCAAGGCACCGAAACGTAGTAAGGACATTGTTAAAATAATCCATGTGATATCAGTGGTTTAACTGTAATTTGGTACTCTTGATAATGGTGGCAGACTGTCTATGAAAGGTAGGAAAGCTCTCAGACTTCATCAGAAATATCTTAATTTGTGTTCCGAAGGTCTTACGGGTTTTGAGAGTGAACAATTAATGACAGAGTTTTCAGTTTTGAGTGAACTATCCCTTCAAGTCTTTCTTGCTCACCAAGGCTTCATTTATTTGATCAAAAATAAAGTAAAACAATACTATGAAATATTACTACAGTTTATAACAAGTGTTTTCTATTTTAATATATTTCAAAATGCAGTTTATTCCTCTGATAGCAAAGCTGAATTTGTAGCAGATTTTCAAGATTAAAAATTAGCCCAAACTTGCCACATTATTTAATTTGTGCATTGTGATTCTTTTAATCTGATAGTAGTGAAAACCTGAAAATACATTTAAAAAAAAATTCTGGGTCTGAAAATGTTATGGAAATTGACAAGAATTAAATATTTAATTTTATCCAACTCTATATGTATTCAGGGTCAGTAAGATATATGTATAAATGAATATAAATATATATATATATATATATATATATATATATATATATATATATATATATATATATAATTTTTTTTAATATATTTTTTTCTTTTAATTTAATAAAAAAAATAATACTTGTTATTCAGTATTGATTTAATGGTAACAGTAAATGTGCCTACATTGTAACAACCATGTTCCCTTTCATATAAATAAATGCTATTCTTTTGACCTTTTATTTAAGAATCCTGGAAAAAAGTATCATGGTTTCCACAAAATTAATGATAATAAAAAGATAAGTAAATATAAATAAATTAGGAAACAGTTATTTTTTAATATTTCACAATATTATAGTCTTTACTGTACTTTACGGTAGGAAGAAATATCTTAAAAAAGAATAAATATTTAGAAGGAAAAAAAACTAACAAAAAAAACGTATCCAAACTTTGACAGGAAACTTAAACGGGTGAATAAATATTTTGTTTAAAGCAATAAAACAAATTTTTACATTTTATCATGATTATTTAGGTAATGAAGAAGAACAAGCGAGAGCGTGATGAAGACAGTGTTCGTCATGGTGACCAGTATGACACACAGCTTCTTTGGTTCCTAATGAGACACATGAGAAACCGAAGACCTCAGCGGGTGAGAATTTGCATTTCTAGGATCATTTTCATGACCAATATATAGTCTTATTAGCTTGACTACATAGTCTGTTTCAATGTACTAAATATGCAGTACTTCATTCTTTTTTTGCGCTCCTACACTTTAAAGTAAAATGGAAGCTGTAAATAGAATAACCTCATAATGCTTGGTTTACCTGACAGAAAAGAACCTAACCTCATTCTACAAGATCTGGGCCCGTATTCACAAAATATTTTATCTTATCACTAAGAGTTCTCCTAAATAGAAGAGTTTTCTCGTAAACCTATTCATAAAGCTGCTGAGATAAACTTTTACTAAGGAATAGAGAAAAGTCTTAAGATAAGAGTAAGGGCGGGGTTGACCTGGTTGCTATCGATGATGTCAGCGTGCGTACTAACTATGCACACAGTGACTGGCTGATAAGTGAGGGGTCTCTGTCAGAGATTTATTCATAGAAATATACTAGAATGCGATATTATGTTGCCACATTTACTAAAGATTTTAAAATACAGGCTGTGTCACCTCTTACGTGTATGGTAAACAATTAGTGAATATACATATAAATAATTGAGTAGAATAATCATGGTTGATATTAAGATATGCAAACGTACAAGAAAACCAAACTGGACGCAAGAACAGTCGTTACTTCTTGCCCAATTGGTTAATGAAAACAAGGGTTATTTTTTAAGATTTTTCCTAAATTTATGAGTTATGTGAATACGGGCCCTGATTTCTTTATATTCATTCAAAAACTATACACCGACAGCCTCTCAATGTTTACCCTTTGCAGGCCCGGCGAGGGGAGGGAGGAGAGGGAGACACAGACGAATCCTGGAGCTCACCAGATTCCTCTGATGAAGAAGAGGGAGGGCCAGACCATGTGCAGTGCATGTCCTCCTGAGCCACACACCTACACACATACACACACACATAAACACACACACACATGCTCTTTGCCATATATTTAAGCACATACATACTAGTAACACACTGGTACACAAATAGACACTGAAGGCCAGCAACAAACACACACACAGCTTTATATACACATACACAGTGTGAGGGAGAGGGAAACGACTGTCAAAATCTGGCTTTGTGCTCCACACTCACTAGGGGAAGAACTGATACTGAGATTCATATTTTTGATACATTTGCAACCCCACACACAATTAACCACTCTTTGATTTTATGCGAGCATGGACACAGGAGCATTTCATTCCCAGTTTTACAGCGTATCACATGGACGACCACAGTTGGCGATCGAGAAAAATCACCTCTACTGTTTTGCAGCCTTAGTTTATCAACAGCCATGAATTTCAGAAGCAGCTTTTCGCTGTGACAGTCATGAGACACAGAAGAGGACATTTCTCATCTGTGCTGTAGTAAACAGTTCCACTTGAAGCTTTTCTTTCGCAGCAGACAGTACGGACACTCAAAGCCAGTCCTTCCGCAGATTACCGAGATGATGAGTGTTACTTGTTCAAAAAAACCAGCACCATCCTTTACTGGCCTCATCAGCTTTCTCCAGTGATCTGAACTGCCTCTGTCTCCAAGTAAGACCGAGCGGACGTTTGTTATTTTCGGACCGCAGTCTTTGTTCATCGCAGTAATAGACTGTCATGGGCCGTCTGGCCGTCCAATCCTGTCTTGTCTTTGTTCTCTTCTCCTGTGTGTGTGTGTGTGTGTGTTCGCTGAAGCCAGACGCAGCAAATTTTCTTGAGGTCAATCATGCTCTCTTAGATCTGACTGAAGACACAGAATGAGCCAGAGCTGCTTAATCTGGTTCCAGAGCTGGCTGTTTTGCTCCGTTCCTCTCTCCCATGCTACTGAGTGCACTTTAATCAGGGATCTGCTTTGAGTTTTGAATCTCTAAGACGAGTGTGCGCTTAGGGGGCATGCAATACTTGGATTAAATGTGTTTATTATGCTAATTTAGTTCTTTGGCCTGCAATTTCCCAAACTTACTGTGGACTTTTAAATTGAATACGGAGATTTTGACACCAGCTCTTTGGGTTTTTTGGATTTGCACTTGGGTGGAGATACGTGATGGAGTTCTTAAAGAAATTCCAAAAGGCTAAAAATGTAACTCTCCACGGACTGCCGTCGTCTTCTCAGCCCTGTCCCGTAAAAACTGAGAGCGAAGGCGATACGCTCAGAGCTAGTGATTTGTTGAATCCATGTTTCTTCCTCTGTCTTTTGTTCGAATACACATCCTCTGGGTCTTCGCCTAACTAGACGGCGAGGATCAAATGTAGCAGGATGTTCCATGTTTGCCTGAGAAAGCCCTCACAACCCATTTTTCATAAAAATGGTGGCTGTTCTTTGTCAGTATTTGGATTCAGATGGTTAAGAGCAAACATGGATGGACTGTGACCTGTTGCATGTTAAAAGGAACGAATCATTTCAGAAGGATGGGTTGATGGCGGGGGGAGGGGGGGTGGATAGCACTTGCGGGGTGCGCAGGCAGGGGTAAGGAGCTTGAATTACGTTGCCCCTTTTTTCCTTCTTTTTTTGTGAGGGGAATAAAGTCTCAATTTTTCTCTTTTTGTATGAGAAGAATAACTTAAATGACTATATGTATATACAAATATATAAAGATATATATATATATATATAAATATTAAAAACCTGTAAAAATCATCTTCAACCCTTACTCTTTTGAAGGGTGTCTAAATTTAATTGGTATTTGATGCAGAGGTTTATATTGTATAAGACAAAATACTTTTAAATGAATGGAAACATTGGATATATTTTTTCTTCCTTTTTTTGGATTACAACCCTAATTGTCACTGAAATTAAAAGCTTTCATTAATTTCTGTTAATTTTTATTTTCTCATTCTCACTTGTCTGCTCAAGATGTCCTATCACTGGCATTTTTTTTTTTTTTTTTGATCTGAGTTATCCCACGCTGCCTGATGTTGTGTTCTTTCAGTTCAGTTCAGACAACATGTACGAATTGTGCAGTAAAAAAAAGAGAAAAATCTGTTCTTTTGTTTCTGACCAAGTGCCTTATTATTTCGAGTGCCTTCATTTACTGTAAATACAGGAGGAATTTATTTTGAGTGTAATTAATTCCAGGCCATCAAACAGTATGTAATCATTTTATATAATAGTTAGTGCTGCTTAATTAGTTGTATGAATGGTAACACAGACACTTGTATTCACTTTTAGTATTTGTGCATCCTGTGCTTAGACAGGAAATAAATGACACAAAATAAATTTTTATTATATATTTTATTTCCTCAAACAGCTTAAAATAGGCTATTAGCATGTGATAGAAATCTAAAATAGACTTTGCAATAAGGTCACATATTAATTATCAATACCAGCAATATATTTTATAGCATTTATGTTAATTATATACAATTGGTCATTGTTTATTTATGCTACAGTTTCTAAATCTAACTTTTGACTTAAAAGGTATCACTAATAAATGCTGTAAAAGTGTTAATTGTTTATCTTAACTAATGTAGCTGACTACCTTATTGTAACCTGTGAATGAAATAACACTCTGGTTTTCTCTGCTATCAGGCTTATACTAGTCAGTGTTATGATTTGGACTGAATCTCCTCCTAAAAGTGTAAAAATGAAACTACAGATAGAAACTTCTTACCTTAACTGAACAGTAGTTGTTCAAGAATTTAACCTTAAAGTCTGTGAAGCAGTATATAGTTTGTAAACTAATCGTAAAGGAAAAAAAGAATCAACTTCATTGAGAACCACTGCAAATCTTTATTGCTTCATCTGAGATTTTTTTTTTTACATGTAGATCAGTCTAATATAAGACAGCTCTAATGAGCTTTTTGTAATTTGCTAAACCCTCCTGGACCGTGTTCAGGCATATTCATGGTGTGTTGCTTTTATGACCATAATTTAAAGCAGTACAAAAATTCGCACGACTACTCCTGAGTTATGTTTATGTCATATCATATGCTTTTTATAATACATAGTTTTCATGTAGCTTCACAGAAATATATGTCCCAGTGGTTCAATGTCTTTAGGCCATTGTGGCCAGCTTTAATATAAATGCTTTTGGAGATATTAATATCTCTAATTCCACAGCGACTAAGCCAAAACTTGTATAAAACCTGTATGAGATGTTGAGGTATTAGAGAGGAAAACAAGACTCGACTGGGGAGCCCATCCTCTGGTAACAAATTGTTGTTCATATGATATGAATATATAGCGTTACAATACGATCAGTAGGCTACAAAACAAACTGAAATATTAGGCACTAAAACATAAACAGGAAACATAAGCACTGCCCATGACCACCAATTTGAATGAAATTCGCGTTTGATTGTATGTGTGAAGGGCGCGACGCGACTCTAAAGGTCATGATTGTTTCAAAATACAAGCCTTTACCCATTTGTCAGTCGGCACAACAACCGACCTAAAATCACTCGTTAAAACAGTAAACCTACTATAGTACGTCTTTGTAATTAAAAAACACTAGGCAGGTCAGCGTTGCGTGGTTTATACGAGAAGACCTTTTAGCAAAAATAAAATGATGACTTTTAACTTGAAAAACGCGTGGCGACCTTTTATGTCGTAGCAGATTGACTGCTCGCGGCGAATTCACAGTTGTTGCCTTTTTGCAGGCAGTGAAAGATAATTGATCTTTCCCCAAATAGCGCATTTTAAATATTCGGTGAGTCGTTTTGTATTTTATTTCTTTCTTCAATAATGCCCTTTGCTAATTTTGTGCATTTACTGAAAGATCCGTTATACAGCCGCCCTCAGAGTGTCTAGGCCGAGCAGTGCTCTATGCAGTGCGGTCTGTCCTCTTTGTCTACTTTCAGGATTTTAAATCACATTTCACGAATCTCTGCACGTGAGTTAGGTTTTGTTGAGTCGTAGTGCTTTGCATCAGTGATTTTTATGAAAAGAAACCTAACCGCGTTGCGGGTTACATGGGGGAACCTTCAAATTCAATTTTTTGTTCGTCGCGACCACAAGCTCTTCACCCCAAACCCAGACAGCACTGCAGCTCTCTGGTCGCCTTGGGTAGTTTTAGGTCAATGATTTACTGAATTTTTTTTTTTTTTTTTGATCACAAGAGGATGCTGTTGCATCTCTTTTTTTACATAATAAAGCCAAATGTTTTTGAAACTAGAAAAAAATAAAAAAAAATATCTATATATATATATGTGTATATATATATGTGTATATATATATATATATATATATATATATATATATATAGCAAGGATGCTTTGAATTGATCAAAAGTGATAAAGATATTTATAATGTTACAAAAGATTTCTATTTAAGATAAATGCTGTTCTTCTGAACGTTCTATTCATCAAAGAAACCTGAAAAATTCTAAAAAAACATTAGAATGATCATCATGTGACTGGAGTAATGTTGCTAAAAATTTAGCTTTAAAATTACAGGAATAAATTGCGTTTTAAAACAGATTCAAATGGAAATGGTTATTTTAAATATTTTACAATTTCGCTATTTTGCTGTACTTTGGGTTAAATAAATGCAGAAGAGACTTCTTTAAAAAAAAATAAAATTAGAAATCTTACTGTTCAGACACTTTTGACTGGTAGTTTATATAATTTTATTTTTTCAGCCTTTAAGTCCATGTTTGCATTTTGGCTTTTTTAAACATTTCACTTCGGATATCTGAGATTAAAATTCTTTCTTTGAATTCTAATTATACTGTATTCTAATTGGTCTTTTCTTCTGTATTAATACCTTAAGACTGAAAAAGGCAGCAGCGTATTGCCAGAAATTCAGAGTTTGTAGTGTCCAGTGGGTTGCTGGTGCACATCTATTTGAAAAGAGAAATGGATATGTAATGATTTAAAAAAAAAAAAAAAAAAAAAAAACTGTGTCCAGTTGTAATGTTGTATATTTTTGTTGTCTCAGGTTTAAATTAATTGGTACACATTGCCACCGCGGGAAGCTGTTGGAGGTGCTGCTCACTGGTTGAGTGCTAATATTGTCGTTTTGGTTGAGAGCAATCTACACTTTGGCCTGCTCGCACTGACAAACAGACAACTGCCCTGCACTGACGCTATGGAGTGAGTCGAAGTCATCAACACTTTTCTTTCCATGTCAAATACTCCGTGTGGTTTTTCTGGATAAATGTTATAGTAATAGTATTGTCCTCTTTGGGTTGATAATCTACTACTAGACCATCACAAACAGCATCAGGTAGCACAAAACACTGTACTAGATGTCATAAAAGTGGAATATGCTTAATTTTACTAGCTTTCCCATTGGGGATGTACTAATGTTCCTTCCTTCCTATTCCTGCTCTAGTCGTCCTCCCAGCACTAGTCAGCTGTTGGCCAGCAACGTCACAAATAAGACAGACCCCCGGTCGCTGAACTCAAGGGTCTTCATTGGGAACCTAAATACTATGCTAGTTACCAAGGCAGACGTTGAAGCCATTTTTAGCAAATACGGCAAGATTGTGGGCTGCTCTGTGCATAAGGGCTACGCCTTCGTCCAGTACGTCAACGAGAGGAACGCACGGGCGGCTGTTGCAGGAGAAGACGGCCGGATGATTGTTGGACAGGTGCTTGGTGAGGACATTAAAAAAAAAAAAATCTTCAGCTCTCTTATCCTTATCACTTTTCCCTCTTAACTGAATAATCACATTGTCTCTCTATCAGATATTAATTTGGCAGGAGAGCCCAAACCTCACAGGTCGAAAACAACAAAGCGATCGGCTGGAGATATGTACAGGTAATGAAAATATTTCTTCTTATGTGTTCTTACCCATTATATTGTTTTATTTCAATGAGCTGTTTTGTTGCCAAAATCTCTAAACATTTTCTAAAATCTCTGCAGCGGTAGTTCTGCCTTCGAGCTTGATTATGATTTCCAGAGAGATTACTATGACAGGTAAGATCTGCACAAACACTGCCCAGAGTGGATTTATATAAGTGTGCACTTTTTCTGACTTTTCAGTCTGCTTGCGTTGTGCAGAATGTATTCATACCCTTCTCGTGTGCCCCCTCCACCACCTCCTCCTCTCTCACGGGCGGTGGTCCCTTCCAAACGTCCACGGGTCAGTGTGAGTGGGGGAACCAGCCGCCGCACCAAGTCCAGCTTTTCCACTTCATCCAAGAGCAGCCAACGAACATCTTCTCGAACACGTCAGTGCCTCCTTTTACTATTCTCATACTATTTCCATTTTAATCTGCCAGTGGCAAATCATTATTATCCTTTTTATGGTTTTAACTGTTGTTGGCTTGTCAGTTTGTATGCATTCAGGGCTTTTTTTTCTTTCAGTGAAAGCTGATGACCTCCAAACTATTAAGAGAGAGCTTGCTCAAATCAAACACAAGGTTGACTATCTTCTGGAGAGTCTGGACAGGATGGAGAAAGACCACAGCAAGAAATCTGGTAACATTCTTCATGGTTTCCCCCTAGTTTTTGTACTAGGGTCACCAGAAAATGTCAAAATTGGCCCAGACTAATATTAGTAATGATTTTATAGATGGGAATGTGTCTTTAAATGCATATTGTCATTAAAGTTAGTCAGTTAAACAGATACAGAAGAAGTCAAACGTTTAAATACACCTTGCAGAATCTGCTAAATGTTAATTATTTTAACAAAGTAAGAGGGATCATACAAAATGCATGTTATTTTTAATTTGGTACTGACCTGAATTGGATATTTTACATAAAAGATGTTTACATATAGTCCACAAGAGAAAATAATAGTTGAATTTATAAAAATTACCCAGTTCAACAGTTTACACACTTGATTCTTAATACTGTGTTGTTACCTGAATGATCCACATCTGTTTTATTTGTTTCAGTGATAGTTGTTCATGAGTCCCTTGTTTGTCCTGAACAGTTAAACTGCTTGCTGTTCTTCAGGAAAATCCTTTAGGTCCCAAAAATTCTTTGGTTTTGCATTTTTGTATATTTGAACCCTTTCAGCAATGACTGTATAATTTCAAGATCCATTTCGAGATCTTTTCACACTGAGGACAACTGAGGGGCTCATATGAAACTATTTCAGAAGGTTCAAATGCTCACTGATGCTCCAGAAGGAAACACGATGCATAGCCAGGGGTGTAAACTTTTGAACAGTATGAAGATGGGTGCATTTTTCTTTTTTTTTCCTAAACATTATATTTTTTTCATTTAGTACTGTCCTTCAAAAGCTACATAAGATACATACACATTTCCCAGAAGACAAAATAAGTTAAATTTACCCTGATCTTCAAATTCAAAAAGTTTTCTTAATGCATTGTGTTTCCTTCTGAAACATAAGTGAAGCAGCGTTTGAACTTTGTAATATATATGCAATTTCTATTTTAAAATTTCTTCTTATCATTGTTAAAAACAGTTGTGCTGCTTAATGTTTTGAGACCATGATACATTGCTTATTAACTGTTGTTGTTGTTGTTGTTGTTGTTGTTGTTGTTGTTGTTGTTTTTAATTTATTCTTTATGCATGTGTTTTTTACTTCAGAGGGGAAGAGTGTGAAGGGAGAAGCGGGTGAGGCTTCCTCCCTTCAGCATTCCAGCAAGAAAGACAGAGAGAGGGAAGAGCAGGAGATAAATGATTCAGAAGAGGAGAGAGATTTGTTGGAAGAAGACGAGGAGGAAGAGGTATGCGTAAAACTAATTCATGTGCTAAATGAGTTAAGTGTTGTAATTGGTGCTGGATTTTGTACAGATACACCAACAAAGGTTTTTTTTTTTTTATTTTGTTCCACTCAGGTTAAAAGCCAAGGAGCAGAGAACGAAGAAGAAGAAGAGGGAGAGGAGGAAGAGGGCGAGCACGAAGAAGGGGAAGATGATGGTGACAGCATTAATGGCGACGACTCGTAGGTTGTTTTAAACCCTGTGGATACGAGACACGCACTAAAAATTCAACCCTTTCAGTTCTTTTGAAAGGTTGAAGCCAGTCTTTAAAAGATTTGTCTGTTATAATGTAGATGCCTGCACTCCTGTAATTACTGACACTACAGTTACATCAGTTTCACTGATGTCAGTTTATTTTTCATGTTAGCATGACATCTGTTCAGGCTTTTGAAGTGTCCCTCAACCTTGATGAAGACAAACGTTTGTTTTCAGACAACGGAAACTATTACATTCTCCAGTTATTCTTAATCATTCTGTCTTGAACCTGAGAGTTGTTTTTATTTTTCACTAGCAGAATATGTCCGTTATGTATTCTCAGAGTGAAACTGGCCTGATCTCTGTTTGCCCTGTGTGTCTTATGGGATTTTTTTTTTCCTGTGAGCAAAGATAAAATTTGTATTTTAAAAGGGAAACTTGAGTGGCTCCGGTATTACAGAGAGCCAATGAAGTTTCCAGGAAACATATATGTTTGTATTTACCTGTATTTTTTATATTACCCTGTTTCAGAATAATTCTACAGGAAAATTTTAATAAAATATTAAATTAAAAAAATGTTTTCAGCTTTGCAAACATATAACACTCATGCAGGCTTGATAACACTGGCAAATATTTGATCACTTGTCAGCACCAATAGCCTTGTGGGCACAATAAAGACAAAAAGATAAAAAAAAATACACACACACACACACACACACACACACACACACACACACATACATTTTATACATTTTATACATTTTATATATATATATATATATATATATATATATGTCCTCACTACTAATCCTTGTATATATGTGTATATATATATATATATATATATATATATATACTAGGGTTAGTGAGGACAGATTGTTTTTAGTTTAGTTTTTAATTGTTTTTTTTTTCATTCATATTATATTATATTCCAAATAACATGAATTTGCCGTTAAATATTATTATTTATTTATTTATTTTTTTATTTTTTTTACTATTTTGTACCTTTATTATGAATTTTCTACTACTTTGTTAGGGGTAATGAATGAACGTGAAACACAGTTCAGTGACATTTGGTTTATTTAATTACATGTTTAACATTTGATATCCTAGAAATATGGGAAGTGCTCCTCTCATTTTTAGAAAGATCATATGAGCTTAGCTTTTCTAAACTTCTAAATTCTGTTTTGTTTAGACAAACATATTGTATCAAAAGTAATGATCTCCCTTTCTTTATGCCTATTGTTTACTATTATCTTATTTACTAAGATTTATTTCACCTGCACAGGAACAATTGAATTCCATAAACTAATTTACACATTGCGTACTGCACTGGATATGGGTTATACAAGACATTCACAAGGGGAAAATCAGAAAACCACCAAAGCTGGTTTAACGTCCTGGATCATCATAAACCCAAGTGTTGTGCCAAAGTTGTGTAGAAATTTGATCACCTGTTATGCTGCCTTCACTTTCTATCGGAAATTTCCAACTTATGAAGTTGTGATTACGAGTTTGTCATGTTCAAGTGCTTTAATGTCGGAAAGAATAAAATGTAGCATCCCATTGGTTGACAATCATATAAACGTTCAACGCACTACACGTGCAGTTTGCTGACAATTCTGGAATTTCGGTCAAATACATTCTTATTTCACTGTTTATAAAACATACAATATGCTTCGAATGATCGTTAATATCTAGCCTATAAATACACTATTTTAGCGACAAGACCCGCTCAACTCGGAAACTCTGGTATAAAATTTCCCAGTAGTACATACAACTTGAGAGGCGTTCACGTCTAATGCTGTGTTCAAGTCCTCCTGGGACATTTGTACTTCCAAGTTGACAAGTCCTCATTACATCAGGTGCGTTCAAGTCCCTTTGGTCGGAGCAAGATGACGATTTACCTTTTCTACATAAAATTCAACATTTTTTAAACTCTGCATCTACAAAATGATGGTGCATCATGGTGTTTTTGCTTTTTGTGTTTTTATTTCATTTATGAAAGTGATGTAAGCGGCATAATTACATATTCTGGTTATTATACAATAATATAATATTTTGTATATGTAACTTTTTGTTTTACGTTTATTGTACATTACAAAAAATAATAATTGTATTCATTCCAACAAATTTACCATCAATACAGATGCTGCACATCTATTGTCTTTGGCTGTGTCCATTGCATCCAACACGTTTTTTCACTGACACACCCCCAATTTGGAAACTTGGGTCTTAAAGAAAATTTTGAGTTTCCCACTCGTAATAACGACTTTGTGGTGGCCTTCATGTGCATTCAGCTCATAAATATAAATAGTTGTATTGCAGTCATCTGCCTGGAGCAGCTTCTGTGTACAAGCAGTTGGCGCAGCCTATTAAAGTGGTTCTTACGTTTTAAATATGGATATTTTTCTTACAAAAACACATCAGTTCGCTACAGGAGGCCTTTATTCACCCCATGGAGCCATGTGAGGCACTTTTCATTATTGATGAATGCCCTTTATTGGACTTGTTTTAGACCGATAAAGAGAAGCACCCACCTATGCCATTCTAATGCTTGGAAGTGCCAGGATAATTTTTAATATAACTCTGGCTGCGTTCGTCTAAAAAAACGAAGTCATATACATCTGGGATGCCTGGAGAGTGAGTAAATAAAGGGCTTATTATCATTTCTGGGTGAACTAACCCTTTAAGTGCACTGAAAGTACATCTTTAGCATAAATGCATTAATGAATTATTAACTACATGCAGGCCTATTATTAATTCATATTTTAAGTTTAATCTGACCTAATTTACAAGAACATTAAAATACTTACAATTGGACAGAAGAATCTCTGTGGTCTTTTCTGGCTCAAAGTCATAAATCAATTCCCCGGAAGGCAGATTTTGTTATAAAATTTGATGTCACTGTCACGTTGCAGGTAGTGATGAGGTGAGGACTCTAACACAAGAATGTAAACAAATAAATAAGGGAGCAAACGAGGAGGGACAGTTGGAACAACTAAAGCAATAATCAGGTAACAAGATGGGGGGTGCAGCACAGTAAATCAAAGTCATATGCTTACACAAAACAAAACAAGAACACGCGACCAACTCGTGAACCGCGTGTTCATGCAAAACAGATAAGAGAGACACTAAACACATGCATTTACAGTAACCACGAGTCTCTCTTATCTGTGAGCTCACGTGTTGAGTGTCTCTCTTATCTCTGAGTGCATGAGTTGAGTGTCTGTTTCCTCTTGAGAGACAATATTATACATAGATGAAAAAGCGTGCAGCCCAAGTAATCTGAAGACCCCCATGGTGGAGCAGATGACCATGATAGCAGAGCAAACCGGTCTGAAGATCCACCACTGTGAATCCGGCAGAACTGTAATAGAGAGCACAAAAAGGTTAACAATGGTCTTTGTGGCTGTAACAAAAGAGGCAAGGGGTTCATAGGGGGTCGCTGTAATCCAAACAGGACAGGCAAACAGTTCAGAGACAGCATCCCTGGCCATGACAAGGCAAACAGAGAGTTCAAGAACAGCCTCCATGGGCAGTGGTGGACGAAGTACACAAGTTGAGTACTTGAGTAAAAGTACAGATACGTATAATAAAATATTACTCCAGTAAAAGTAAAAGTGCTCCTCTTTCAATTTTACTCGAGTGAAAGTACAAAAGTACCCGATTTTTTATGTACTTAAGTAAAAAAGTACTGATAGATTAATTTTGCAATTTTAAATAGGCTACTTAATTGAATTTTATATTAGCACATATTTGTTTTTATAATCCTACTGCTCAAAAAACCTGGGATTTTCCCAAAAAATACATTTTTGTTGTTGATATGGACTATGTTGACGAAAGTGATATAGTAATATTCAATGTGTAGCTTACACTGCAATGTACCGAGACAAAACAGATTTGACAATCATATTTTCAACAGTAAGAAAAAAAAAGTGTTTTAAAGCTTGTTTTGCATAACGTCACGGTTATATATGACATGAGAATAAGGCCTAAAGTTAGGGAGAACATTTTAAGGAAATATTTACATAATGATTATTTCCTTTCCTTTGATAATTACTGTAGTTACCATGATCTGAACATCACATCCTTTCTTTTTCCCTCGGATGTAATCTATCTAGGTGGTTGAATAAAAATATGTGGACTTTATATCTAAAAATGATCTCAACTTAGCACCAGCAAGCAGCTAGACAGTTAGCATCAGCTAACAATATTTACTTATTTTCAGTATAGTTAAATAAACATTATATCTGTCTACTCTAGCTGATCCAAACAATATAAACATTTATACTGTTGCAAAACAATATATAAACAGACGTCACGTAGGGCTAGCATTTTAATAAAACTGCTAACGTTACATCAGCGAGGAATATGAACGTGCATGAGTTATTTTATTTAAGCTGTTATTACAATTTTTCGTTTTTGATGTGTCTGAATTCAAGCATTTCAGTGCGCTTAAACAGATCACCTTTTACAGCAGATGTAATTCACAAACAACGGACAGCTTTGACCTAAATATGATTTTCAGTTATAATAATTAATACGAAACAGAGATGCTCACAAGTCTCTGAGCTAGAGTCCAAGTCAAGTCTCAAGTCTCTGAGCTAGAGTCCAAGTCAAGTCTCAAGTCTTTCAGCTAGAGTCCAAGTCAAGTCTCAAGTCTCTTTATTATATTAAGTCTCTGGTTATAATAAGTGTTGCATCACGTACAGCGACCCATCCAACACTGCATAGCTATATATAAGGAACTCAAAGCATGTAATATGTTATAATGACTCCTTTATCTATTAGCATACAGTATCCGCTTTGATTTTGGTATATAATCAGTGTAAACAGGCTATTGCAACATGACAAAAACACCAAGAATGCTTTACTTTTAAGTTAATATCTATATTTTGCCTTGTAGCATGAACACACAGTACAGTACAGACCAAAAATTAAGAAAGACCAAATATGGTCAAACATCACATTGTGCTCCTAATTTAAAAAAATTAGTAGCACAATCAAAATTTTAGGAGCACATTCTAAACAATAATCCAAAAATCTGATAAAAAAATTTGCCTTCCCATTATGAGGTGATATTTGACTCCTTAAAGTGATTTACAAGGGAATTTAACTTTTGTTTTTACCTTTTCATATGTTTAATGAGGTTCAGAGGTGGCAGAAGTGCAATCATATTCCTAAATTCATTGTTGAGATTAATGTTTTAAATCAAATTGTTTTAATACAGAAATGTTAAATGATTTAAATAACTGCCAGCAGGTGGCGGCAAGAGACTGATTTAATTACTGAATCATATCATTCATTTGATTCGTTCGAACTGCTGCTTCATTTAGGAATAAAGAGTGACTGTCTTTATGAATGGGAAATTGAATCATTTCACTAGAAACGAGTTCATTCATAAACGAAACACCGCTGTGTTTGAATGGAGATGCGCAGCGGCTCAGTTGTGACTTGTTTCAGACTACTTCTGACGACGAAATAGAGCAAAATCAGGCAACAGTGTTACAGTCAGACAATGAAAGTCACTTAATAATAACATCTTGTTTATTTAACTGCTGTATTAAATCAGTATCTCATTTACAAACTCCCTTAAAATTAGTAAAAGCTTAGTTCGCGATATCACAAAGCTCTATTATAATCAATGACGCTGTCTATACTGAATCTTTTATCCTCATATCACATATTTTGCATTGAGCACTTCTTCTGTTTGGGCCGTCTTGTTTGAAGTTTTAAAATCCAAAGCTAACGATGAATGGCACAGCAGTCGACATGTTTGTTCGTTGTCCTCTCATGTGTGGCGGCCGCGCCTAAAATAAAAAAATAAAAAATGTGTGGCCGCGCCCGCGCGCAGCAGATACACGTCGCGTGTTACATGGGCAGGTTATAGGTAATGGAGGGAGTTGAATAACAGCGAGCTCATCAGTTGTTTCCTAAAAATAAACATTGTTCACGAGTCCCGCAGCTCGAGTCCGAGTCGAGTCTGAAGTCTTTCGAGGACGAGTCTCAAGTCGAGTCTGAAGTCACTGTGTGTGCGACTTAAGTCGCACTCGAGTCCGAGTCTCAAACTCGAGTCCCCATCTCTGATACGAAAATTCGACCTTGGTAACTTACTTTTCGCAGCATCGGTCGCGCGCACAAAAGATCTCCCGGTTTTTACTTGTGAATTCATTTGACTGGAGACTCGCTCTAAACGGATCACTTGAATCAATGAGTTGTCGATTCGAGAACAGCTGCAATCGGATCATTCCAATTCGTGAATGAATCGTTTGGTGCGATTGGGGAATCAGTTTAACAGGTTCATTGAAAAGAATCAGTTTGTTCATGAATCAGACACCGCTTGTGCGTCTCAGAGCACGTGATATATTATAAGGAGTAACGATAAGTTTATGAAATGTAGTAAAGTAAAAAGTACGATATTACGCTTTGGAATGTAGTGAAGTAAAAATGAAAGTTACTCAAAATAAAACTACTCCAGTAAAGTACAGATACTTGAAAAATGTACTTAAGTACAGTAACGAATTACAACTACTTCGTTACTGTCCACCACTGTCCATGGGCATGACAAGACAGGCAGTGAGTTCGGAAATGACGTCCTTGGTCATTACAAAACAGAGAGTTCAGAAATGGGCACCACCACCTTGAGAGGAGCTGAAGCAGACGCTGCCATATTGGGAGGTGCTTGAGCAGGCTCTGGATTAAATTCATAGACTAGAGCGGGCTCAGGATCAGGCTCATGGACTGGGGCAAGCTCTGGAGTGGATCATGGGCTGGAGTGGACTTTGGATTGAACTCATAGACTGCAGCAAGCTGTGGAGCAGATTCATGGACTGGAGCAGGCTTTGAGGGCTCCTGGACTGGAGCAGACTATGGAGCAGACTCGTAACCTGGAGCAAACTCTGGAGTAAACTTGTAGACTTGAGTGTGTTCAGGAGCAAATTCATGGACTAGAGAAGGCTCTGGATTGAACTCCGAGACAGGCTCCATGTGGTAAAAGGTGCTGTGAGCAGTGAGATCGGGTGGCTCTGTAGTGGCTTCTGTGGCCGAGACAAGGTGAGCGGGCTGCTCAGTGACAGCCTTTGTGGCTGCAGCAGTAAGAGTGGGTTGTTCTTTGGCAGGCTGTTCTGGAGAAGGTTGCCCAGGAACCTCTTGGGACCACCGAACTTGGGATCAAAGGAGTCGGGTTCTCCGGGACCACTGAATTTGGGACCACTGGAGTCGGTCCTCCAGGACCACCAGTGGTAGGTGGCAGAACTCGAATGCTCATTCTACTGAGTCCTCTTTATGGCTAGTGCGTACTGTCACGTTGTAAGTAGTGATGAGGTGAGAACTCAAATGCAGAAATGTAAATGGACTTTTATTACGTAGTAAACTAAAGGGGCATCACGTGATGTCACTCAAATGAGAGGAGCGATCCACGACTCTCCAGTTGCAAAACATCGCAAATAAAATACAACACAATAAAAGACAACACAAAGCGCATCAATAAAGTTGAAACCTGAGTATCGGGGCAAAAGACAAACTTGCATCGACCAAGACAAAATTATAGAGTGCCCTGCATTGTTTAGATGAACAGCCAAAGTGGAATATCTGGAAAACAGTTCAAGACGACAGAACCTGATCATTCTAAACTTTACTGAAGAAGCGGAAGGTGCAAACCCAACTTCTTCCAATCCTGGCTACCCACCTTTGTTGGCATAGAAGAGCAGCTGGTTCGCCTGGATCACACTCACAGATTAGGAAGGCCTAGCTCGCAGCTGCCTCAATGGTCGGGATGCCGCCCGAGGCCGGTGATAAAAAGCTACATTTAATTTTACACACTAAAGACAAAGAATTTACTTTCTACTCAGCTCCACATACATATTTTTCAAGGATAGACTTTTTTAAAAATCTAAATTAGCCTTGGATAGAATTATATCATGTGATATTGATCTAAACTCCATTTCAGATCATGCACCCTTAACTGTAAAATTTGAACCCCCCTTTAGGGATCCCTCGTGAGAAGTCTGGAGGCTTAATAAAATAATAATAATAAAAAATCCTAAAAACCAATGATTCACTAATGTGAATAGGTTGCTTAAATTACTTATTAACAGTTTTTCATTTATTGTATATGCTCTTCTTACCTCAGAGGGGAAAAGTGTAAAGGCAGAAGCGGGTGAGGCTTCCTCTCTTCAGCATTCCAGCAAAAAAAGACAGAGAGAGGAAAGAGCAAGAGATAAATGATTCTGAGGAAGAAAGAGATTTGTTGGAAGAGGAGGAGGAGGAGGAGGAGGAGGAGGAAGAGGTATGTGTTAAACAAATTCACGTGTGAAATAAGTTAAGTGTTGCAATTGCTGATTGCTTTAAATGTCTGATTTTAACCCTTTATTATGAATTTTCTGCTTCTTTGTCAGTGTCTGACCACATGGGGTAAAGAATGAAAGTGAAACATAACTCAGTGACATAATTGTTTTTTTTTTTTTAATTAAATGTTCAACATTTGATATGCTAGAAACATGGTAAGTGCTACACTTGTTCTTAGAAAGATCATGAGCTTAGCTCCTTTACTCTTTTTCACTCTGCTTTGTTTAGACTTGCAGCTATTGTAACAAAAGCAATAATCTCCCTTCTTTGTGCCCAATGTTTACTCTTACTTACAAAGATATAGTTCACTTACACAGGAACAATTAAATTCCATAAAATAATTTACACATTGTGTACTGCACTGGATATGGGTTACAGAAGACATTCACAAGGGAAAAATCAGAAAACCACCAAAACTTGTGTAACTTGCTGGATCATCATAAACCCAGGTGTTCGGCCAAAGTTGTGTATAAATTTGATCACCGGTCTCCAGTGTGAGAACAACACCATTGCTGGCATTACTGTTGGAGGTAGGCTTCCAAGAATGCAGAGAGCACTGGGTTTGACCATTCTTCAAGAGACTAACTGCCATTGTGGTTCCACCATGACAATGACCGTAAAATTTGAAGTAATACGCTCCTTTCACTGGTGCTGTGAAAACACCTGTACAAAGTAGCCACAGAAAATATCATCGTGTGAACAAGATTCTGCATTTGTCATGATATTCTCTTTAGAGAACTTACCAGTATTTGAGTCATAGCCACCTCCAATATTACTAAAGACTTTTTTGTAGACCAGAGTTTGCCCAGTTCTAATGGGCCCAGTGTTTCCTGTTCCAGATTCCAGAAGTCCAACAGAAAAGGCGACTTTTTTGGCTGTGAATGAACAAAAAGACTGGTATAAAATGTACAAAAAAATAAAATACGTAATTACATTTAAATGTCAACAAAGTGTGCCTTTTACTTGCCTTCGTTCTCTTTCTGGAAAGATTCAAGCTTATTTTGTGAATCTTGTACTGTGGTTTTCAATGCTGTTTGAATACACAAAGATATGATAAGCATTTGTGACAAATGCAGAAAAGACAACTTTTTTGGCTGTGAATGAACAAAAAGACCGGTATAAAATATACAAAAAAATAAAATACGTAATTACATTTAAATGTCAACAAAGTGTGCCTTTTACTTGCCTTCGTTCTCTTTCTGGAAAGATTCAAGCTTATTTTGTGAATCTTGTACTGTGGTTTTCAATGCTGTTTGAATACACAAAGATATGATAATGTCACAGCGTTGCTAAACAATCATTTTAAACTGATGCGCAAGTTGCAGTTTCTTTAAAATAGGTAAATAAATTGTAGTTTTCCACAATGACGTTAAAAAAAATGTACCTACTGTTCCACCTTACCTTCATTTTAACTCAACACTTTGGCCAGTGTTTCTTCTAACTTTTGTATCTTTTCATTCACGCTTTTCAGTTTCTCAAGCTCAGCAATAATGTTCACAGTTGGTGAAAAGAACTCCTCTGCAAGTGAACTCCCAGCACAGAGCAGCAGTACCATTTGTAACACCGCCATTGTCAGTTATTTTTCAGGTCCACAAATTACTCCTGTAATTATTCTACAGTTCAGCTTGGACACTGTTACAAATGCTTTGAAACCTTGTATTACGGTTGCGCATGTTTGTAAACGGTTGTACTTTAGACTATGCAGGGTTTTGTTTATTTTAGTAATCCATTAGTACACGTCAGATGTACAGATGTTAAGTGCACTTAAAGTACACTGTCAATAGAAAAACAGAAGTTAATTTATTGATTACAGTTAGTTTTTGTAGCAGTATAAGTTGAAGTACAAATATCAAAAAGTTTTTCAGTCAAGGCAAAGACTATCAGCGATGGTTCTAATGTCGCCTTCGTCACAGAGATTTAAAGATAAGTTTTAGCGACCTCCCCAAATGAGGTCATCCAGACTGAGAATGCCCCCAGATTGATTTTGGGACAGATTGTTTTTAGTTCAGCTTTAGTTTAGTTCAGTTTTTAAACTTTCTTCTTCTTTGTCTGTGTCTGACCACATGTGGATAAGAATGAAAGCGAAACATAATTCAGTGATGTATTTGGTTTATTTAATTAAATGCTCAGCATTTCATATGCTAGAAATGGGGGTAACACTTTAGAATAATGGTCCATTGTTAACAAGTATCATGAAGTAATAGGTACTACATTAACACTGAGCTTAAAAATACTAACTAATATGGAAGCAAGATGAATTAAGTAGTAAGTCAGTAATTACTCAAGCATTACGTTGTCAGCCCTCAAGAACTACTAGTGATCTGGATCAATATTTTTTAAAATGAAAGACATGTTAAAGGAGAAGTCCACTTACAGAGCAACAATTTATAAATAATTTATTCACCATATAATGGATTGATGTGGTGCCCCGATTTTGAACTTCCAAAATGCAGTTTAAATGCAGCTTCAAACGATCCCAGCCGAGAAAGAAGGGTCTTATCTAGCGTAACGATCAGTAATTTTAATACAAATAATACAATTTATATACTTTTTAATCTCAAATGCTCATCTTGTCTTACTCTGCCTGGACTGTTTTTGTTCCAGTTCTGGTATGTCGGGTAGGGTATGTCGAAGAACTCCCATCTCATGTTCTCCCTCAACTTTGTAATCGTCCTATATTGCTGTTTTACCTTTTCTTGTTAGGGGGTTTGATCTTCTTTGCATGTTCACTTTGCAAAGACTGGGTCGGAACTTCTGCAGCAATGTAGGATGATTTTGAAATGATTTTTGAAGTTGAGGGAGAAAATACGGTCTGCGTTTTTTGACATGCCCTAACTGTCTTGTCACAGAGTTCATGGAAAGAAAGGTGAGATGAGCATTTGAGATTAAAAAAGTATTTGTATTTTTTTAAATGAAAATAACCGATCGTTACGCTAGATAAGACCCTTCTTCGTTGGCTGGGATTGTTTACAACCACATTTGGGATCGTTTGAAGCCACATTTAAACTGCATTTTGGAAGTTCAAAATCAGGGCACCTGTAACATGGAGTGAGAGACGAGAGGCGAGCGGATCCAAATGCGAGCTTTTATTTAATGGACGAGGCAAAGACATGGTCAGACAGGCAGGGTCAAACAGGAGCAAACAGGAATATCACAGGAGAGACGTAGAGAATAATCCAAAAACACGAGCGAGAGTCAGGTAGGCAGGCGGCGAGCAGTCGAGACGAGAAGGGCCAAGCGAGGGGACTAAACACTGGAAACTAGGAACTCGGGAACAAGGAAACTAGAGAACGCTAACAATAGAACACAAGAACAACTCACAATACTCTGTGGTTTGCAAGGGGAAAGACCGGGGCTTTTATAGCGCCGCTGATTGGTCGCGGGTGAAGTGCAATGGCTGATGGGGAATGTAGTCCGGGGTGTAGTGCAACAGTCCGTGTGTGATAGAGCGAGAGTGACATCTGGTGGTGAGCGGACCGTGGGACACCGACCAGATTCGTGACAGCACCATAGCAGTCCATTATATGGAGAAAAATGCAGAAATGTTTTCCTCAAAAAACATAATTTCCTTACAACTGAAGAAAGAAAGACATGAACACCTTAGAAGGAAAGGGGGTGAGTACATTATACACTGTAAAAAATAAAAAACACAATTTGTTGAGTCAGCTTAAAATAATTTGTTACCCTGCTGCCTTAAAATTTTAAGTTCAGTCAACTAAAATAAGTTTAGTCAACTTGAAATGTTAAGTTGTACTAAGTAACAACTTCGATATTTGTGTTTGCTAAACTTAACAGATGGGTAAGTAACCCAGCTGCCTTCAAATTTTAAGTTGATTCAAATCAAATATCTAAGTTGTCACTTAGTATAATTCAACATTTCAAGTTGAATAAACTTTTTGAGTTGACTGAACTTAAAATTTTAAGGCAGTCAGGTTACAAATTATTTTAAGTTGACTCAGCAAATTGTTTTTTACAGTGTATGCGAATCTTTGTTTTGGAAGTGGACTTCTTCTTTACCAAGTTTAACAACTTAACTGCTCACTAATACTCAAGCATCACCTTGTCAGCCCCCAGGAACTGCTAGTGATCTGGACGTTTATTTTTAAGTGAAATTAATTATTAAGTTTATTATTAAGTGAAAACACATTAACCAGTTACACTTCATTTTGATATTCCACATTCTACTAACTGTAAGTAACTTTGCAACTACATGTCAACTAATTTTTATTAATTTGCAACTACATGTCAACTAACTCTCAGAGCAGACTTTTAGGTTAGGTTTAGGGTTAGTAGAATAAGTTGACATACTTGCAAAGTTTAGAAGGGTGTTAGAAGATATTAAGCAGACAGTCTACTAATACTCTAATGACAAGTTGACATGCAGTTGCAAAGTTACTTACTGTTAGTAGAATGTCTAAATTGGAAACTTTAATTTAAGGAAACTTTATGCGTATTATTTACTCTTTTTTACTAAGATGTAGTTCACTTACATGTTAGATCATGCCTCCATGCCAGAAAATAAAGATCCAGCCCTGGACGCCAGATACTGTTAGAAAATATCCATTTATTCTGGTAACTGAACAACTTGTCAGCAAAATTGCCTAATAACCAAAACCTGTTAAATGCAAGTCTTGTCTGGTGAAAAAACAGTGTTTGTCTGGTACCTAAGACCGTATTAACAGTTTTCTGTCAGCCAATACGTTGACTGAGCAATGACAGACAGAAGCAGGAGACAAACTGATGCTGAGAAAGAAGGAGCAGAGTTTATTGAATAGTCTAGTTGCGTATGTTTCAATGCTCAGACTTCGTTTAATGAATACAAATCCAACAAGCAGTGTTATACCAAACTGCTTCACAACAACATCCCATAAACTTTGAATTTCCATAAACATTCCCACTTATCTCTTATTCATGAAGACAAACAGCCCTTGAAACAGTCATAAGACTAAACAACAATGGAAAAATAATAGAAGAAAGGAAACAAAACACAAATGTATGGTTGCTCTCTTGAAGCAAAAGACACACAGTGTGCATTTGAGGATCCTTAGGTTATGTGTTATACAACATTCACATGGGGAAAAGCAGAAAACCACCAAAACTGGTGTAACTTGCTGGATCATCATAAACCCAGGTGTTCGGCCAAAGTTGTGTATAAATTTGATCACCGGTCTCCAGTGTGAGAACAACACCATTGCTGGCATTACTGTTGGAGGTAGGCTTCCAAGAATGCAGAGAGCACTGGGTTTGACCATTCTTCAAGAGACTGACTGCCATTGTGGTTCCACTTTGACAATGACCATAAAATCTGAAGTAATACGCTCCTTTCCTTGGTGCTGTAAAAATGCCTGCAATGCACATGTAAAAGGAGCCACAGAAAATATCATCATGTGAACAAGATTCTGCATTTGTCATGATATTCTCTTTAGAGAACTTACCAGTATTTGGGTCATAGGCACCTCCAATATTGCTGAAGACTTTTTTGTAGATCAGAGTTTTCTTTGTATTAATGGGCCCAATGTTTCCTGTTCCAGATTCCAGAAGTCCAGCAGAAAAGACAACCTTTTTGCTGTGAATAAACAAATAGACTGGTTTGACACGTATAATTAAATAAAATATGTAATTTAAAACATGTTAATAAAGTGTGCCTTTTACTTGCCTTCGTTCTCCTTTTGTAAAGATTTAAGCTTATTTTGTGAATCTTGTACTGTGGTTTTCAAAGCTGTTGGAATACACAAAGATATGATAATGTTGCAGTATTGCTAAACAATGATTGTAAACTAATGTGCAAACTTGCAATTTCTATAAAATAGTAGTTTTTCCACAATGATGTTCAAAAAATGCAACCACTGTTCCACTTTACCTTCATTCATTTCTTCTAATTTTTGTATCCTTTCATCCATGTTTTTTAGTTTCTCGAGCTCAGCATAAATGTTCACATTTGTTGAACATGAATCTTTTGCAAGTGAACTTCCAGCACAGAGCAGCACCAGTACCATTTGTATCACCACCATCATCAGTTCAACACAAATTACTTCTGTAATTATTCCACATTTAAACTGCAAACATTACAAAATCATTAATACCTTTTCTTAAGGTTGCATAAGTTTGTAAACATTTGTACT